>NW_006256909.1:14135970-14201019 GCF_000478725.1 Eutrema salsugineum | reverse complement strand
CCCTTCTCTCTCTCTCTCTCTTTCTCTCTCTCTCTTCTTTTATCTTTTTTCCTCAGTTTTCCTTCTTCATTTACATTGTCTTTGAGATCTACTTCTTTTCTCTTTATCGTCCTTGTCTTCTCCAAATTAGGCTTCATCTTTTTCATTCAGTTTTTCTTCTTCCTATTATTATCTCGTATTTTTCCTCTTCCTCATCTGCTTCGTCTTCATTTACTCATACTTTTTATCTTTGCATTTACCTTTTTTCTGATATATATTTTTGTTCTTATTTTTCATCGTCTCTGACTTTTTTTTTTTTACCATATTCATATTGTGGACATTCTTTTTTTTTCTCCAATTTTTACTCCTTTTCGTCCCCATCCTCTTCTCCTTAATATTCTATGTCTTACTTGAATTCTTATATTCTTCTGATTTTTCTTAGTTGCTCTCCTTATCTTCACTTTCTTCTACTTCATCTACATCATCTTCTCATTTTCTTATTCTTCTACTTCTTTTTCTTCATACCATTTTATTTTTGTCTTTAACTTTTCCTACTTCTTATTCCTATTCTTCTGATTTTTTTTTTCAACTTTCACATGTTTTTATCCTAATCCTTCTTCTATTATATTATGCTATCAATTTTTTTTTTTTAATTTTTCTTCCAGGTTTTATATGTTTTTGTCTTCATCCTCGTCTATTCCTGCATTGTCTCAGATGAAGGCATGCAATTGATCAGTTTCCTTCATCTAGCAAACCTCAACGACTGAAATATTTAATTTTCTCCTAAAATGGTCAAGTGAAAGACTACATGTCTTACTTTGAACAAAGTTCTCATTGACATCACTAATTCTTACACAATAAAATGACATTCATTTCATCTCCTGAACAACCCTTTTCTCATAAAGAAAGGGGAAAAAGGTTAACCTGATTAACTCTATCTCTAACTTGCGCTAACTAATATTCGTCTTTTCTTGTTTTCTGATAATATTCCCTTAGGCCAGAAGTCCCATTGATGAAGGTATCTTCAGGACAAGGGATCGTTAAGCAAGCCACCGATGGGATGATCAAACCTGAACTCTTCCTCGGATTTACTAAGAAAAGCTTGAAACGAAGACTGGCTCAGATTTGAGTCATGAACTATATATCACTTCTTGTGGACCTGGTCTGAGTCACCAAACACCGCAAGAAACCCTTTTGGTGTTACAGAAGGGCTAAGAAACTTATTTGCACCCAAGAGACCTCTCACTTTAGCAGAGATTTGGCTAAGCCCCTGAATTATGATACAAAAAGGATTAGCACTTCTATAAAGAAGGAAGATTAGTCAATAAGGACTTACATGGAAATGTTGTGTCCCATAAGGACTTACGACCATCGTGTCCCATATAAGAAAGAGAGACAATGAAGATTTCATTGAAGTAGCTAAAGAATAAGAGTGTGGAAAAGGACATTCAATAATAAATTATATCATCTAATGGCCATGACTCATGGTATATTGGTTTTGAAATTTTTTTGAGTATAAGAAATAAAAGATACAACTGCAAACTAAATGTGAAAAGCAAAACAATTGTGGCAATGAATCCTTACTTTAGAAGTTTGCTAGTCAGTGTTAAGCTTGTTGGAAATCGTACCTTGGGTTTTGCTGCAAGATTTTCGTTACAATGATTTTCCATATCAGGATGATGGTGAAGTGTAAAGCAAAATGATCAACTGAAAAAGAAAAAAAAAAGACGGATTGACAAATATTAGTTGTTAAAATGAAGAAGACGACGAGAGAAAAGTTTGTTGGGAAAATTACTCTCATTACTTTGGATAATGAGTTGTACAATTCAATATATACTCTACTCTACTCTGTACATAATAATACCTATACAGTAGTATTTACTAAACCGGAAATAACCAGTCTATATATAAACCAATAACAAACAAAACCACAAGATCGACATCTCAAACATAATCACAAACGAACATATCTATAAAACATAAGTGTAACGACGAACATAACTCAAAACTCTTCCTTTTGGCATCGACAATAGATGTATTTAGAAAAACTGTACAACATCAACAAAGAAGAACCTAGTTTCGTAATGCCGTAATGGTAAATTAATATACATATATTTATAATCACCAATTGAGTAGGGTTTTGTACAAAAATTTACGTTTAATAAATAACAGGCAGCCGAGCTACGGGCTTCAGCCCTAAACCCTAAAAACTTACATATTAACAACTGGAAGAACTGAAATCTGAATAATTTCCCTTGAGTTTATTCACCACCAATTACATCAATATATACAGAGGTCAAGAGACTTAATTAACGGGATTCTCCCTTGATTGACAAGCCTATAATCTAATCATATCAATCAAATTAATTACAATATTTGACTAGTATCTATCACCCTCCCGCAGTTGAAGCGTTGGGTGTCCTAACGGTTAAACTGTCATGGAACTCGGTGAATAATGATGTGGGTAAGCCTTTGGTGAAGATATCTGCATATTGCATTGAGGAAGGAACATGGAACACCTTTATCTGACCCATCTTGACTTTCTCTCGGACAAAGTGTATGTCTATTTCAATGTGTTTTGTACGTTTATGCTTGACTGGATTTGATGAGAGATAGACAGCACTGATGTTGTCGCAATACACCACGGACGCCTTGGTTATTGGGCAGTGTAGTTCAAGGAGAAGGTTCCTGAGCCAGCAAGTTTCTGCGATGGTATTTGCCACTCCCTTATACTCTGCCTCTGCACTGGAACGAGACACTGTCGGCTGTCGTTTGGAAGACCAGGATACAAGATTTGGACCAAGGTAGAGACAATATCCCGAAGTGGAGCGGCGAGTGTCCGGGCAACCTGACCAGTCAGCATCACTATATGCCGTGAGATCATTAAGTGCTCCTTTTTGAAGTTGAAGCCCGTGATGATGTGTTCCATTCAAGTACCAGATGATATGTTTGAGAGCCTGGAGGTGCTGTTGTCGTGGATCATGCATGAAGAGACAGATTTGATGCACAGCATAAGAGATGTTTGGGCGGGTGAAGGTAAGATATTGTAGAGCACTGACTAGAGAGCGATATTCCGTTGGATTAGCTATGGGATCACCGGCGTTGGCGGAGAGATTAGCCTTCATATCCACTGGTGTAGCACATGGTTTACATCCTGTCATGCCAGCTCGAGCTATAATGTCCAATGCGTAAGCTTCTTGACTCAGAAAAATGCTCCCTGGTTTGAATTCAGCCTTGATCCCGAGGAAATAGTTAAGTTGGCCCATATCTTTCATCGGAAATTCTCCTTTGAAATGAGAGATAAGATGATTAAGAAAGATGGAGCTTGAGGCTGTGAGAATGATGTCATCAACGTACAGTAGAAGGTAAGCTTGATCTTTTTCTTTCCTGTACACAAACAAGGATGCATCGCATTTGCTAGCAACAAAACCAATGTCAGTGACAAAACGAGCAAATCGAGAGTTCCACGCACATGGTGCTTGTTTTAAGCCATAAATAGCTTTTCGAAGCTTGCAGACATGATTTGGGGCCGCTGGATCAACAAATCCTGGTGGTTGAAACATGTAAACCGTTTCTTCGAGGTCACCATGGAGAAATGCGTTCTCCACATCTAGCTGATTGACCGGCCAGTCACGTGCAAGACTGACATGAACTGTTCGTATCGTTGCTGGTTTTACAACGGGGCTGAATGTCTCGTCGTAATCCACACCAGCCTCCTGTGATTTTCCATTGGCAACTAACCGCGCTTTGTATCGGGCTAATGAACCATCTGCGTTGAGCTTGTGCTTGAATAGCCACATCGACCTGACAATGTTGACAAGATCCCAAGTCTTTGTCTTAATCATCGCACCATGTTCAACAGTCATTGCAGGGTTCCAGTTCGGGTCAGATAGAGCAGTTTTATAACTGGTGGGAAGAGGAGAAACAGAGGCGGTAAGCAGGGAAAGTATTTGTTTTGGTTTACGGACACCTGTTTTGCTTCGAGTTGCCATAGAATGGCGAGATTGAATGGGAGCAGAAGCCGTTGTGTTAATTTGAGGTGGGACATCATTAATGATAAGCGGAGCAGGTGGGGAATTTTCTGGTGGATTTGAAGATGGTGGTGAGAGTGGTGTTTGGAGAATAGTCTGGAAGAGAGGAGATGGATCCTCATGATCGAGAAAAGTGTAAGGGGATGGTAGTGGGTTGAGTTGTTGCAGCTGGAAAGATTGTTTCATCAAATATAACATGGCGAGAGATGATGATTTTGTTGGTTTTTAGATCAAGACACCTGTATCCGCGATGTTGTGACGGATAACCGAGAAAAAGACATGGAGTTGTTCTGGCTGAGAGTTTGTGAATGTGAGAGTGATTGAGATTTGGGAAGCACAGACAGCCAAAGACCCGTAAGTGATCGTAAGTAGGTTTTTTGTGAAATAAAAGATAATATGGTACCCGATTACGAATAGCAGAAGAAGGAAGAATGTTTAGAAGATGAACTGAAACATGAAGAGCTTCAACCCAGAAAGAAAGGCGAGAGTTTTGCGTGGAAAAGCAGAGTGCGTCCCATATTATTGATAGTACGAATCATACGCTCAGATTTCCCGTTTTTTTGGGAAGTGTGAGGACAAGTAAAACGGACCTTGATTCCATTTGAGTCAAAGAATTTGTGAAAACTTGAGTTGTTGAATTCACCCCCATTATCACATTGGAAAGACTTTATAGTTGTTTTGAATTGATTTTGAATGAAAGCGTGAAAGTGTAAGAATTTGGAGAAAACTTCGCTTTTTCGACGAAGTGGATAAACCCAAAGGAAGTGATTGTGATGATCAAGAAACAGGACATAGTATCGAAGACCACTAATGCTTGGGAGCGGAGATGTCCAGACATCGGAATGAATCAAATCAAATGGGTGAGACACTTTCGTTTGAGATTGAAAAAATGGTAATTTAATTTGTTTCCCCAATTGACAGGTCTCACAAACAAGAGGGAGACTGTCTTTATTACAAAAAGAGTTTGAAGCAACAATAGAACGAAGAGAATTATTATTGATATGGCCGAGCCTTTTATGCCAAAGACAGGGAGAGTGAGCGACGAAAGCGGAATGAGAGGAAGAGGATGATGAGTTTTGATGAGAGATGGGGATAGAATAGAGATCACTGGAGCTGTTACTGCAGAGAAGAGAGTTTTCCGAGTGTTCAGATCCTTCACAGAGAAACCAAATGGGTCAAAGTCTACAGAACACCAATTTTCAGTAGTGAATTTTCGAACGGAAATGAGATTTTTGACAATTTGGGGAGTAATGAGAATGTTGGTGAGAGAAAGAGGACGTGAGATTGGATTTAAGAAAGGAATTGCCAGAAGCAATGGCTGGAATTTTTGAACCGTTACCCACAATGACTGAATTTTTGGTGTTGTGATTAAGAGCAGATGTGATAATACCTGAAGAGGAAGCGAGATGAGCTGTTGCGCCTGAGTCCATAAACCAGTTTCCTGCAGACGGATCAGTCATCGTCATGGTGTTGAAGGCCGCTGCAAAATCTGTCGTCGGCTCAAGCGTGTGCTCCTTGATGTTTGCAGAAGGAAATGTTGGGCTTGGTGGACGAGAGCCCAAAAGACCACGAGCATTACCAAGGTAAGGATAAGAGTTCCATGGGCCGAACTGATTTTGCCAATAAAGACTTGGATTGGGCCGGAAATTGTTGGAAGCCCAATTGTAGAGAGGAGGCCGATGTTGGAAGTTTTGTCGTCCCTTTCCTCGATTTCCATTATTACGTTTGTTGCCACAATTGTTGGAGAACCTCGGCTGCGCTTCCTTCTCATGTTTTGGCTGCGACGACGACACCATAAGAGCTGTGGAAGAGGAGGCATGATCAGAATGAGAGGCTGCGGGTTTGTGAGATTTCTTGAGGCGGGTTTCCTCTGACTGGAGCATCGACCGAGCCGTTTCAAAGCTTGGGAAAGGCTCACGATGTTTGATTACATAGATGATGTTATCAAACTTCTCATTCAGTCCATTCAACATGTACATCACGAGGGTGCGATCTGGGACAGGCGCATCAACATTTGCAAGGCGATCTGATAGAGATTTAAGACGTTGACAATAATCTTCGACATATTGGTCACCGATCTCTGTTGTTCGTAATTCGCTGTCAAGTTGAATGGCACGCGCTTCCTTGTTGTCCCTGAACGATCCTCCGGTTTTGAATGCCTTTTTGAACAGCGGCGGAGCAAGAGTGCCGTATATCCAAAGCTTGACAAGACCATCACGCTTCTTCCAAGACTCTTCGTTGGCACCATTGGGAAGGGACGTGCCGTCGACATGTCCTAGAACATCGAAGGTGAGACAGTGTGTGAGAAAGAGCTCCCTCCACGCGTCGTAGTTGTGATCGTCTTGATCGAGAATCAGGGTATGTGGGATTTGATGTTTGTAACCCCAAACGCTCGTTCAGTTGTAGCAGATGCGTTGGCCATTGAGTTAGGGAGAAGAGAAGAAGAAAGAAAGAACGCTTGAAGAGAGAGCGAGAGAGGAAGAAAGAATGAGAGAGGGAGAGAAATAGTTCAGTGGCGTTAGCCAAAAAGCTCTGATACCATGAAATCTGAATAATTTTCCTTGAGTTTATTCACCACCAATTACATCAATATATACAGAGGTCAAGAGACTTAATTAACGGGATTCTCCCTTGATTGACAAGCCTATAATCTAATCATATCAATCAAATTAATTACAATATTTGACTAGTATCTATCAAGAACATCTACGGAAAAAAAACCCAATGTAGATGATTAAAAAACCGTGATCATAAAAACAACAAAATAAACATATCATCAAACATATCAATTACAAAACAAAAATAAAGATCAAGTACTAACCTAACCAAACAATAGATCTGTGAACACCTCAGCCGTTTTGGGATCACTAAACAATAACCCTGCAAAAGAAAAAAAGTAAAAAAAAAACAATAAGAACAAAACACAAAACTAAAGCTAGAGATGATGGCTAACATATTAAAAAAAACAAACAAAATAGATAAAACGAAAAATACAGAAACATGACTCATAAGAATAAATATGTCTTACTCAAGAAACAAATATACCTCGTAAGAACATAGAAGACAGACTAAATACCCCCATTACTTGGTCAACTTATAATCAGAAAAACAAACAATTTTATTAATAATTAACAAAGAACCACAAACTGTCAATGTAGTTAAAGATGAACTCACTTGTATAAGAATCTTTTAGAGGTGTCCTTCGATGAATGAGAAAAAATTAGCCAAGACATATTTCCCAACGACGACGATATTTTATTAGGTAAACCTGATTTCAATCTAGGTTTAGGTTAAATCAATAGCTTGGAAATAAAAAAGCTAAACGAACTAAGCTAAAACATGCGGTTAACAAAACTTACACAAAACCGATACGTTGAATGAAGAGGAAGAATGCGTTCACAACTTCAGTATCCTCGGAAGATCAGCCTATAATAGAATAGCAACAACAACATTAAAAAAAAAACCAAAAAAAGCAAGCAAACGAAAACTATGAATCAAAACGGCGTAGAACATAAAGAAAACAAAGATAAATTGCATATGAGAAAGTTGAACCTAGGGTTTTTCTATTTTTCAAGCTTAGGGTTTATATTTTTAGGGTTTCGTTTAAGTAACGTAAAATAGTTAATATGGGCCGACGACATTCAAGTCCACGTGTTTAAGGCTTATATTGCTAGGATTTGAAGTTTATGATGTGTTAAATAGTTATATGGGCCGATGAAATTGATCTCCTCGAGTTTAACTAAAAATTTTTGGTTAATATTTTTGACATTAATTTTTTTCATTAAGGGGTAAAAGGTAATTAACCAGCTGAAACTCAATGAGAGGCCTCCATTGCTTATTTTGAACTCGCTTTTAATATATATGATGAACACTATGTCTTTATAACATATATACTAATGTGTAACATCAAGAAACATTGTCTACCCATTGTTCACTAATTAGCGCACCACCATGTAGATATGGTGGGTATTGTTTTCTCTCGATGACAAGCAAATAGAATGGACAACCAATGTTCATTAAACATATTAAACAAACAAATAACAGATTTGTATTCTTGATCAATCAAATCCCTAATTTTATTTAACTCTGTAGCCAATGAGTCCATGACTAATCTGTGAAACCCCAATATTTTGAATGTCTCATCCTGATTTATGATTGGCTGAAATTTGATCTGTTTTTATTGGCTAAAATTTGGTCAAAATTTCTTACTATTCCTTCTGATTGGCTAAAAATTCTTACAATCTCATTGGTCAAATTTTTAGATTTTTGAATTCAACAAAACTAATGGTAAAATGGAGATATCATATTTCATTAAAAAGAGACTGGTCACCAACAAGACTTTGCTTGAAGAAGTGCGTTCTTTATTGATAATAGGGTAAAAATACACAGCTGCTTATAAGAGATTTAATAAGAGAGTCCGATGCAGCTTTTCCCTTCCTTGGAACTTGAAACAAATACAATAATTGACACAAATTCTAGGACTCTAAAGAAGCAAGTACAGACTCGTGCAATAACTAGAGAAATATTCTAAAACTTAAAACTATGAATAAAACCTGTAAATCAAACCAAAGACAGAAAACCAATTTAGGCAAGTAAATAATTGTATTCATTAGCTTACCTTGGTGGATTGGACGGCTAGGATGGTCTTAAGTTGGCGTGATGCTGATGCTGAACAGGGACACTTCCTTGTTGAATCGGAGAAGTGGCAATTCAGTTGTTGGACCGTCTTGTATAAGATAAGCTTCTTCTTTATTAGGCTCTTTCGGGCTTCTTTCTTGGACTGTGGCCTTAAAGCTTTGGTACAATGAATCTTCTTGCTCGTGGATGCTAAGTAAGTGACATAGGCACGGGCCTGTAGATAGTGTTGAGTCCTTGTTTCTGGTTGTGTAACTCTCTCAACAAAAATATGAAATGGATTCGAAGTGAAAGTGGATGGGACTCGATCAGCTGGTTGTGTAACTCTCTCTGATTAAGTCAAGGGATGGAATGGAAGTGATGCACACGGTGGAACGATGGTCGCCACAAAGATCTATGGAATGAGCTTTGATAAGACCGGCAAGAGATTGATCAAACACCAGCTCTTAAGAGAAGGATCAAACACCAACTCTGGACGAATTCAATCAATTCTAAGGACAAGAATTTGCTTGAAGAAGTGCGTTTTTTATTGATAGTAGGGTAAAAATACACGGCTGCTTATAAGGAAATTTATAAGAGAGTCCGATGTAGCTTTCCCCTTCTTGGGAACTTGAAACAAATACAATAATTGACACAAATTCTGGGACTCTAAAGAAGCAAGTACAGACTCGTGCAATAACTAGAGAAATATTCTAAAACTTAAAACTATGAATAGAACCTGTAAAACAAACCAAAGATAGAAAACCAAGTTAGGCAAGTAAATAATTGTATTCATTAGCTGACCTTGGTGGATTGGACGGCTAGGATGGTCTTAAGTTGGCGTGATGCTGATGCTGAACAAGGACACTTCCTTGTTGGGTCGGAGAAGTGGCAATTCAGTTATTGGGCCGTCTTGTATAAGATAGGCTTCTTCTTTATTAGGCTTTTCTGGGCTTCTTTCTTGGACCGTGGCCTTAAAACTTGGGTACAATGAGTGTTGTTGCTCGTGGATCCTAAGTAAGGCTTCAATAGTTTGATTAAACTCCTCACGCAAGACTCTAGTTCCTGACCTTGTTCTTGGTCCTTGTCTCACAGCTGGTATAGGTGGTGCTTGTGGTTGTATTCCCTCATCAAAATGGCTCTACCTGTAGAGTTTAAACCACTCCCAAAGGGGCTAAGGTATGCTTTTCTTGGACTCAATGCATTATATCCTGTCATACTCAATGATAGGTTGTTAGAGCATGAAGAGAAAGCCTTGTTGCATGAGCTTAGGAAGTATAGAAAAGCCATAAGGTATTCCCTAGATGACATTAGAGGGATCTCTCCTAGCTTGTGTACCCACAGAATCCATCTTGAAGAAGAGTCTAAGTTCTCTATTGAGCACCAAAGAAGACTAAACCCAAACCTTAAGGAGGTAGTCAAGAAAGAAATTCTGAAAGTATTTGAGGCAGGAATAATATACCATATCTCTGACTCAAGGTGAGTTTTCCCTGTCTATATGGTGCCTAAGAAAGGTGAAATGACAGTGGTAAAGAACGATAAGGATGAGCTTATACCCACTAAGACTGGCAGGGCATAGGATGTGCATTGATTATAGAAAGTTGAATTTTGCATCAAGAAAAGACCATTTTCCACTCCCCTTCATAGACCAAATGCTTGAGAGGCTTGCCAATCACCCTTACTACTGTTTTCTAGATGGATACTCAGAGTTTTTCTAAATTAACATTTAGTAACTTTTGCTAATATAATACATTAAGACGAAAATTACAAAAAGAAAAAACTTTGGCTGATAGAATACATTTATATATGCAACTTTGAAAAGTCATTGAGATTTTGATCTAACAAACATCGAAATTTGATTTAGTACAAATAATTATTGAAACTTATTCATAGATTAGTTTTTTTACACAATTATACTGAAAACTGAATAAACCGAACCACTATTCACATAGTAGATTGATTTTTTACATATTTATTGTTTTATATAGCTTGATAAAGTTAGATCATATGATCTTTTCTTGCACGATCAGTTTTTTGCTCTGCTTAGGGCCTTTATTAGTCCAGATACGGCTCTGGTTAGGTCCAGAAAACCAATCAACCAAGTTATGTTGAAACTAGAATATACTCACAATGACTACAAAAAGGTATCTTTGTTTCAACTTAATCAAACATCACACTTCATATAAATCAACCAAGAGGTTTCATATAAATCAGAATTCATGCTTACCTTTCTCCTTTGGCTGAGTGTTAAATCCTGAAAAGACTAACAGAAAGAAGAATGAAAAAAAACAGACGAGAAACATAAGTAAAATCAAAACAAAAACAGATGTTAAATCAAAAGTCCAAAAGCATATGACACTTACCTTGTTTATTTTAAAGGTCCAACGGAAATAATTAAAGAGATTAGAGGTCTTCCCAATAGTAAACAAGGGTAGAGCGAATAGCTTTGCTGAATTGGCTTTGATAATCAGTGAATCGCATGCGTTTTTTTATATCATTTGGACATTTGTTGATGGCATCTAAAGCGAAGAGGGAGAGATCGCCTAGATCTAAATCCATATCACTTTTAAATCCATGTCATTTCTAAATCCATAGAAACATAAGTAAAATACAGTAACAGAAAATACTTACCCACAGAGATTCTGTGTACGCATAAGCCCAAATAAGTATAGTCGAGATTTTACTATCCCCTTCTAGACCAAGCTTGATACCGTTGGCATGGGCTAAAGCTATCTTAGAGGGGGACGCGAGGGGCTTCCTCAAGCTCAGATTTAGGTAGTCATCATTTTCATCTGGAGAGAAACCCATGAACGATGGAAATGGAAACTCCCTCAAGTCACGCGTATCCAAGAAATCCGATAGAGACAATGGTTCATCACTGGGATCTTCTGATCTTGAAGACAAAGATGATATTTGCCGTGACTACTACTAATATAATAGTTATTATAAACAAGATAATATTAGTACACACTATAAGAAAGAGGCCAATCTCCATTGAAAGTTTACGTCAATTTTAAAATTTTCGTAAATTTATGATAAATTTATATCGAATTTATGACGAGGACATATTTCGTCAGCAATATAGGTGGTAGCCCGATGTAGTGCATCTTCGAGGGTTTGCAGAGGGGGGGGTTTTGTGGCTCAAATCTTTGTGGTAATCGGATTGTTACCAGGTCGCCCTGCGTTGAGTGTCCAGAGCTGCCTCACTGCTCACGGTGGAATGTGCAAGAATCCCTTTGAAGCGGTTCATGAAGTCGTGCAGGCTTTTATCCTCCCCCTGCTGGATTCCCCATAACTCCGCGACCCTGGTATTCTGGCTGATGAACATGAAAAGTGTTTGGTGAAGGCTTTTAATAATGATTCGAAGCTGTCGATCAAGGAGGATTTGAATCTGGTGAACCAATCCAAGGCCAAACCACCGAGATTCTCAACAAATAGTTGACACTGGGCTGCGTACCTGAACTGATAACGGTTGATGATGGTTCCAAAGGATGTCAGGAAGTGAGTTGGGTCCGAGGTGCCTTCATAGGTTTTTTTCTTGAGTTTACCGATGTGATGGACTTGAGTTCGGGCGACACATTCGTTGAAGGGAGTTTTCTGGGTCTTCCAAAGAACGCGGTCGATTTCCAGAGCTGTGCTGGTAGCTTGGTGGAATCGAGAGCCGATCTCCTTGAGTTGCGATTTCCTGATCTCTGATTACTGGTGTGCTGACGACGTCATGAGTTCGTGGCTAGTTAGCCTGGTTGAGTTCGTCCATCAGGTTGCACGGCTGGAAAGGCGTGTTGGCCTGGGAGATTTCGCTGATTTTTGTCGACATGGGACTCCAATGTTTGTCGCTCGCCTTAGTGATCTCGGCGAGCTGGGTTGTTATGAAGGCGATGATAGTTATTGTGTCGACCTGCCCTGGGGTTGCTGAGCTATGGTCTATTGCCCTTCCTCATCACGCGGGGGTTGACGTGTTGGTGTCAGTCCCGTGCAGTCCCTCGGTTAGTTCGTGGTGTGTTGAGTTTGATTGGTGGGATCATCAAGAATTGGTTGTTGCCATCGGTCGTCATAATTTGAGATGGATCTTTTGTTTTTGAAGCTTTTCTTGAGTTTGATCCCCTCAGACGGTATCAATTGTTGACTATGGAAATCACACAAAAGATTAAGTAGCTCGGAAGCGTTTTATTAGTGATGTTTAGAATCAAATTACAATGAGGAGGCTAAAAAACTAGGTTATTTGCTCTGAGTTCTCTAGTGTTCTCAAGAATTTGCTTGTGGATTGATTGTGAGGAATCCATTCCTGATTACAAGTTGGTTAGATTTAGACAATTTCCTTTCTAGTTTAGAAAAAGGGATATTTTCCTTAGGAGATTTAAGAGGTCGGCGCTATATGCATGTTGGACCTAATTACCGATAAGTTAGATCGGTCCGGCACAACTTATCATGAGATGAACCATTGTTAAGCGAAATTAATTGGGCTGGTTTTGATTTATGCCGAGTTAAACCAGATGTGCTGATTACACCTCTAACAATACATATGAGAGCTCGAGGTTTGTAGCTTTTTACTTGATTCACAAATAACAGATTTGTAGTCTTGATCAAACAAACCCCTAATTTTATTTAACTTTATAGCCATAACTAATTAGCTTTCATTAATTCGTTCACTTCTTATATGATTAACCATGCCGTATCTTTTAGGTTTATTCATCTATATATATTTTTTAATTACTAGGACCAAAATCCGTAATCCCTCCAAACCCAAAACCAAACATATAATATTAGTTACATCTCAAGCGTCATTCGATCTTGTGAGTTTTAGACTTTGTCTAAGGCCTATTTATCAGTCGAGCTAACGAAACTTGGCTATTCATATATAACTAGGCTACGCGAGGGTTTTTTTGGCATAATATTTTAATAAATATATTTATATTGGTATATATATATATACATAATCAATTATAAGAATATGATAATTTGCTTTGATTGTTTGGTAATAGTTTTTTTAAAAACAAAATCTTTATTAAATAAATAATGTTTTTTTAGGATTGGAAGTAGGGCAAGTAGGAAAATTATTCTACCATTTTTGAAATTATAAACATGATATGAATAAAAAAACATAGATAAAAGCCATATTTTTGGGTTGAATTGCTTGAAAACATATAATTAAGATTTAGGCTTTGGTGAGCTTAGAGATATTCTGCGGAATAATGGAATTGTGTTTTTAAACAGGATTCTGCAGGTTTTTCGCAACCTCTTCAAACCGACTTAACGATCATAAAATTAAATTTAATTTGTTTTTTCTTTTTATTAATACTGAATTTTTCTAGCAGAACATCGAAACTAAAAAATTGAAAACAGCATGTTTAAAACCTAAATTTATATATTTTCTCAGATGAAAAAATTGAAAAGACAAAGAAAATGAAAAATATGAATGAAAATGTAGATGTTTCTTAAAAAAAGACTGATGCAATTTCTTAGATGAAATTTACACTTAATAAAATGAAAATTGGAATAAATGCTATTAAATTTATTTTTAAAAAGGATACTTGTTGGCTTCTGGAGTGCTAATGTGGCGAACTGTGGGAGAAGGTTCACCTCTTTTCATATATATGATTTTACAAATTCATACAACACATTTATTTTCTACGGTTACTTGACTTTCAAGTAACCTTTCTAGTCATTGACTAAAACATTTTATATCCTTTCTTTCTAATGAACACTATGTCTTTAACATATATACTCATGTGTAACATCAAGAAGCATTGTCTTGTCTCTACCCATTGTCCACTAATTAGAGCACCACCATGTAGATATGGCGGGTTTTGTTTTCTCTCGATGACAAGCAAAGAGAATGCACAACCATTGTTCATTAAACATATTAAACAAACAAATAACAGATTTGTATTCTTGATCAATCAAATCCCTAATTTTATTGAACCCTATAGCCAATGAGTCCATGACTAATCAGTTTTCGTTCATTTGTTACCCTTTTTTTTGTCAACTTATCCATTACTGGAAAGCCCAAGAAAAGGCAAGTATACAAAGAGTTTTAAAACCCACATCAAGCCCATTACAATCTGGATCAACACAAAGAAAATTACACGTAAAAAACACGTGTTGATCTAAAGAAAATACAGGGACATGTGGCATCTGAGGAGAAAAAATGTTGCATCGCCGTAGTAAACTCCGCCGACGGTGGTTTTCTTACCGACGGTCTCACCGCCAATCATCAACGCATCTCCACCGCTTGAAAGCTTCATTAGAAACATCTCTGCATCTTCTCTTTCCTTTAGTGACTCTTCCGATTAGAATCTGATTGAAATTTAGCCAGAACTTTCTTCTCCAATCAAAATCACAATCGTTATCTTTAACTCAAGACTCTTTACCCAACGCCACAATCGGGCTTTTAAAAAAGTAATTAGAGAGATCTTAATCTCTCAGTCAAGAGAGGATAAAACCCAAAGCTGAAGAAGAAATCTCAAAGCAAACCACCAGATTCATTCACAACCACCTCAATTTTAAGAGGAATTCATATGCGGAAGAGAAACGTGCATGAAACATCCGATCTTAGTTGAAAAAGGAAATCTGACCATAGTCGGAAAAGAAAAACCGAACTTAGTCGGAGAACGAAAAACAAATAAAATATAGATATAAGAAATCTGGATTCACCAGAATTTATTATCCGAAAAATATTAACAGCACAGTGCCGGCGTCGGAAAACACCGGTCACTGGCCAAAAAGAAAACGATGAAGAGTTTTGAGAGAGTTTTCTCTAACTAGATTTTTAGAGGGAGAAAAGTATCGATCCGTTACCCTAACCACTTTAGGTCATGATTCGATTCTAATTTTACATATTCATACGACTCTTAATAAAACAATTAAATAATTCGTTTATAATTTTACAGTACCTACATAAATATACTGAAAAGGATAATATGGAAAAAGGAAAGAAACATAATAAAATCCTTAGGAGACAAGGATTAGGCATCGTAAAGTAAAGCATTATATAAAGAGATGTAGAGTTCTATTTTGTTTCTCAAGTATAACAAACTCATCCAGTACTCTCTCGATCGATCTTTCTTTTTGACATATCAATTTGTTCACAAGCTCTTTCTTCTTCTTCTTCTTTTATACCATCGAATCATGGCTACGTCTTCAGTTGCTTTTAAGTCTAGGAAATATCATAAGAAGAAAATCGAATTAGAGGAAGCTCGTAAAGCCGGGCTTGCTCCAGCCGAGGTAGATGAAGATGGAAAAGAAATCAATCCTCACATTCCTCAGTATATGTCCTCTGCTCCATGGTATCTCAACTCTGAAAACCGAGTTTAAAACATCAAAAGAATTGGAAGAAGAAAAAGACTGATCCTAATGACACTAACTCCAAGATATGGTATGACAAAGGTGCAAAGATCTTCCAAGCAGAAACATACCGTAAAGGGTCGTGTCAAAACTGTGGTGCAATGACGCATGATGCGAAATCATGTCCAGAGAGACCTCGTAAAGTTGGTGCAAGATTCACAAACAAGAACATACGAGCAGATGAGAAAGTCGAGAGTCTTAAACTTAGCTACGATGCAAAAAGAGACAGGTGGAATGGCTATGATCCTTCAGAGTACCATCGTGTAGTTGAGTTTTATGAAGCAAGAGAGGATGCAAGAAAGAAGTATCTCAAGGAGCAACAGATTAAGAAACTAGAAGAGAAGAAGAAGAACAACAATGATGAAACCAATGATGAGGACGATGACGATGGCTTGAAGGTCGATGAAGCCAAGGTTGATGAGAGTAAGCAGATGGATTTTGCAAAGGTTGAAAAGCGTGTTAGAACAACTGGTGGTGGTAGCACAGGAACTGTGAGGAATCTACGTATCAGGGAAGACACAGCCAAGTATCTGCTGAATCTTGATCTCAACTCTGCTCATTATGATCCTAAAACTAGATCCATGCGTGAAGATCCGCTTCCGAATGCAGATCCGAACGAGAAATTTTACCAGGGAGATAATCATTATCGAAACAGTGTTATGCAAGCAGCTCCATCACAAGCTGAGTTGCTCTACAAGAATTTCAAGGCTGCAAAGGAAAGACTGAAATCTCAGACAATATGGTGACGCTTCAACAAAAGGTGAGATTCCTATGGAGCTTTTGCTTGGACAAAGCGAAAGACAAGTTGAGTATGATAGAGCAGGGAGGATTATAAAGGGACATGAGTTAGTGATAGTGCCAAAGAGCAAATACGAAGAAGACGTTTACGTTAACAATCACACTAGTGTTTGGGGATCATGGTGGAAAGATCATCAATGGGGATATAAATGTTGCCAGCAGACCATTCGCAACAGTTACTGCACAGGCTCTGCTGGTATTGAAGCTGCAGAGTCTGCTCTTGATCTTATGAAGGCTAATCTCGCTCGCAAAGAAGCCTCTGAAGAGAGACCAAAGAAGGTTGAAGAGAAGAGAATGGCCACATGGGAACTGATATTCCTGAAAATTTGGTATTGAACAAGGAGGAGCTTGCTAATGCTCTTAAGAAGGAGGATGAGCGTGAGAAGGAAGAAAAAGATGAGAGGAAACGTAAATACAATGTCAAATACAACAATGAGGTGACTCAGGAAGAGATGGAAGCTTACAGAGTGAAGAGAGTTCACCATGAGGATCCAATGAAAGATTTTCCCTGATAAAGAATACAGAGAAATAAGAAAAACATTCACTTGACTCTTGTCCTGTAATATATATAGCTTTACATCTTCGAATCGATGTATAGTCTCTACTAAAAGAAACAGTTTAATATCATTTGAAGCTTATTACATCTTCAACTATGATGTCTCTTTATTATCAGTTCCAAGTTTTAATCTTTTGCTTCTCGTCTTTACGTATATGTGCTAAAAAAGTTCAAGTCAAATCACGTAGCATCTCACTTGTTCAAGATAAGATAACTGGAGGGTGAAACTTTATCGCTGCATCAAAGTAACAACTATTTTAAACACTCAGATCAAACAAAATCTCTACCAGCACAAATTTTTGACAGTTTAACACTCTGAATCCAAACTAACATTCCATCAGAAAAGTTCCTAATAAGTAGAAAGATAAAATCAAATCCTCCTGCCCTTCCTAATCGTCTTCTCTTTCTGGAGGAAGGCCGCACGGTAATAGCATTTTCTGCAAATCATAAGACATCTCAAGTTATTCCATAACATCGTCACATACAAAAAGTGGAAACCATGTCAATGAGCAGAGAGCACCACTGTCATCGATATTTTTCTCTTTGTAACATAAGGCATTAGCACATTAACTAATGGTTCAATAACAACAATATATGAGTTCTTATCATCCACAATTTTCTTACGCGCGGTTCTACCACTCCCGTGCCAAAGAGTTGGCCTTATTTCCACATTTCTTTTCTTTCCTAATGAAATCAATTAACATAGGTATACAAAAAAGAAACTCATAATGGTAGAGTCTATTATGTAACTCATCACTAGTCTTCGTTTCTCCATTATTAAGCTAACTCCATTTCGATTAATCCTCAGGAACACCATGTATATAAAAGATCGCTATCACACAATTCAACCCTGTAAGAGACCAGTTTCATGAACTAAACTGAAAGCCAACCGAGCTCACAACTGTTTGTGAAAGGAACTCAGTTGAGAATTCAGTAAACAACGACAAATGAAAACATTTGAGCGAGACCATAAATCTAATGATTCTCTAACTTACTTGTAACTACAGAACTGGAGCATCCTAAAACTAAAACCATACAACAAATCAATGAATCTGAAAATAAAAAAGCAAAGAGGTAAACAAGATAACGACAAAGCCAATAGACCATATGATACACTCCTTATTGACTGAACATCGATTAATAATCCAAACGTTTGAGTGAGACCATAGCCTAAAATATGATGATAAGGCAAGATAACCATATAATACACTCCTAATCAACTTAACATAGGGATCAAAATCCAAATTTTGAACTGTGCATCTGTCACTTAGAGGAATGAAATAGGGGCAAACCTGCATGAAGTTGTAGCGTTCTCGACCAATGGACTCGTTCTCTGCGATAGCAAAGTATGAAAGCATTGGGTAGTGGCCAATGTATGAAGCATAACTATCACGCTGAATGTTCACAGCCCACTCACTGCCACATTTCCACAAATTAGGACCCAAGAATCAAAAATTGAAATGCAGATTAAAAATTGAAACTTTAGTTCAAAGAAACTTACAATCTGCTCAAATCAGCATGCCCAGTTCCAACATATTTAGCTTGAAGATGCTCAAGCTGAGAATTGATGTTAAACCTGTCACTTGCCTGCACAAAAATAACCCAAATTTAAGGGCTTTTCGATACTAAAACAGTGAACGAATAAAAAGATAAATAGCCAACGAACATGATACATACGGAGATGAAAAGATTAGAGAGTAATGCAACAACTTTAGAGAAGACATGGTAAGAAGATACCTGCATCTTTTCAGAGTTTGTCGCAGCCGAAAAAAGCAAGCGAGAAAGAAAGAAGAAGATCTACTATACCCTCCTTCAAGCAAATCCCTGACTACTAAACGGCGTCGGTTCAACCAGGAAATGAAAGAAAAAAAAAACATCTTTGAACTAATCAGCCATCTATAAGTGGATTAGCGCCTTAAGTATTTTTCTTGAAAGTTAATGACTTTATAGATATGAAGACTAAAGGTGTGAGCTTTCAGCAAATCCCACTTGAGGTTTCTTGAAAGATAATAAAAGCAGAGCAAGAGAAGAACAGAGCAGACTTGAGTCATAGTATATTAGCGGGTGAAGATTTCATCTTTTGAGGAGTAGTAGTACAACAAAGTTTTTGATCAACCAAAAGAAAAATACTTGAAAAACAAAATACCAAATCTGCTCTCCTTCACCCCTGTGAAAAATTAAATAAACAAACCAATTCCGAAAAGAATATTTACTTCCTTCTTTTTTTTTTCTGTTTGTTTCCTTGGTTGACATCAATCAAATAAACCTATGTTGAAAACAATTAAACAAATCCATCATCTTTCACTCCTTCAGGGGAAAGCCTTCGCTTCCACAGGAGAGACTGTACTTTGTTGAACTCCACCGTTTGCTACTCTTTTGGAGGTAATAAACAAAGGCTTTCAACGAAAATCAACACACACAAGTTATATAAAGAAACGTCTCTGCTGATTCAGGCTGTGCAATGTCAGATCAGGGGCTCTTCACCCGGACGAGCTGGACTTACTACCTTCTTTCTCTGGATCTTCCATCTGCGTCGGTAACAGATTCAAGAAGCTTCCTTGCTGGTGGGTTGTTTTTGTTGGGCCATCAGATGATTCATCCTCTGTTCATGTATTTCCACAGTTTTTTTAGGAGAAAGAATCAAACATGGATTGTAATGCTGCTGCTTGCTTCAAAGGGAAATGTATTATTTACCAAAGAGGGATTTAATCGACGGCCGCTTTGGCTTATTGCTCTTCTTCTTCAGCTCAGCTGCACAAATATCAATGCAGGAGATAAGCAATGTTAATCACAAGGGAATCTAGATATGTTGCTTCTATCTCAAACACAGGAAGTAGGTAAAGTGAAATACCTATCCCTGGTAATTGGTCATCATTCACAATTTCAACGTTTTTGTAAGTATAACCCACAAAGTTAATGTCCTTGGACGAGAGCATCTGGAGAAGATACAAGAAAGCCAAACTCATGTTAAAGCACAAGACAACAAAAGGTATATATTATTTATAGCTTCACTGGATTCAGTTTGTTTCATGAGGTGAATCACGTTTTTTTATGTGGGTTTGACTGGAATCTCGTACAAAGACAGGCAGCACTCAGAAGAAAATGGTTACATATATCTTAAGGCCAATGTAGAAACGCTTGGAAGAAATGTTAAAAATCTGAGCTTTTTGTTGTCTGTAAAACTTTTAAGCTGTGTTCATCGTATCATCACCACACACGGGAACTCACTTATAGACAAATCTTGACGTATGGTTACTCATCTACTAGAAAAGAAAGCGGCTGAATTTGAAGATGCACATAAATCGTGATTCGTAACATAATGGAAGAAAGTCAAAAGCCTATGTCATACCTTTCTCCATGGACCTGACTTTGACGATTTTGGGACTTGCTTGTCAGTCTGTTCCAGAAGGAATTAAAGAATAATATACATTATTTTCTTTATCAGGAGCATACATATCATCTGTGGCACCAATATTTCAGTGTATACACCATGAAACATCATCGGTTGCATGAATATTTCAATATATATATCCTGGGCTGATAGTTTCAGTATGTTACCTCTTCAAATTTCTCAAAATTTTGGGTGTCTAACTCATCATTGACTTTAGGAATAAAGGCAGCCTTCATTTGGTACAATTTTCCCCACTCGGTACCTCTGAACCAAGGGTGACCCTAAAAGAAACCAGCCAAAGTGTTTAGGATTTCTCATCATAATCTTAGATAAGGGAACTTGAATCTCAAATTAGAATAAAGCACACAACACCTTAATTTCATCTGCTCCTTTTGTTCCAAGCCTTTGTTCAACATTGCATAAAAGCCTGCAAATAAGATCCTTGGCTTCTGGTGATAGTCTAACCTCTTCTGGAAATTTCAAGTAGTTTCTCCAATTTACTATCTGCATAAAGGAGAACACAATGAAAAGAGAAAAAATTAAGTTATGTTCCACATTAGAATCACCAACGATCTACAACAAGACAAATTGGATTAAAGACTTGATTGCCAGTCTGCCTCCGATATTCAAATGGAAGGTACACAAAAGCAATGGATTAATCACCTTCCTACAAGTTGTCATCGGATCATCTGAATAAAACGGCGGAAACCCCACAAGCATTTCATACATAATGGCGCCAAGAGACCACCTAAAGGAGTACTCTCAAGATTATTCATCTTTATTAATTATTTTCACTAAAGAAACCAAAGGGAACCAACAGTTGGCTACACCTACCAATCACATTCCATTCCGTATCCTTTTTTCAGCAGAACTTCTGGGGCAATATAGTCAGGAGTTCCAACTGTGGAATAAGCCTGAAACAAATAACCTTAACTTTATAAGTTATTCTAACACTTTATCTCAATGGAGAGAAAACATCTTTGATGAACGGAACATACAGAATATTTCACTCTTGAAAAAGTGGACATCTCTGAAAAAAGATGATGCATATGTGAAACTTACAAGCATCCTTCTATTTCTCTGCCAGTTTAGCAGTTGCTCCTGTTGGGTGCGTCTTGTTGCCACAGGGCGACCATCACTTTGTAAAGCCCCACTAACATTTCTTGCAACTGTGAAATCTTTTTCCTGAAGATTACTACAGTCTAATGGTTTACATAATCCAAAATCTGACAATTTCATGTGACCCTCTCTGTCAAGTAGAAGATTATCAGGCTTGATATCTCTGGATCACATTGAAGAAGAAAAAAAATGACGTTTAGAACAAAATAACGGACATGGGAGATACAACTAAGTCATATGCCCTGCGTCACTGACCTGTGGATATAGTTGTGCTTATGAATGGACTCAATAGCCAAGACAGTTTCCCCAATATAAAACCTGGCCTCATCTTCAGTAAGGGTGTCTTTCCTCATAAGTAAAGTCATCATATCCCCACCAGGTAGATACTCCATTATGAGATACAAAAACTCGTCATCTTGGAAAGAACAATACAGTTTGACAATGCAATTACTGTCAACTTCTGCAAGTAAATTTCTCTCTGCTTTTACATGTTCCACCTGAAAATCAGATCCCGCAAACACATCAACCAATTATAATAAATGTCAATCGAAAGCGGCTTGAGGAATCTAAATACCTGTCCTCTGCGAAGCATCTCAGATTTTTTTAGCTTCTTCATTGCGTAGACATTGCCTGTTCCCTTCTCCCTACAGATCCTAACCTGCAAAAAGAGAGAAAAAACACAAAACAAAAAAAACATGGAGGAGGATAACTTATTAGACGACGGTTCTAAAAGCCTCAAGATTTACAATTCACATACAAGAATCAACAGCTGGAGCATTAAGCGCAAAGTCCATTTGAACTGATTGTATGATCCATACTTTAGATATTTAAAAGTGTTAGGTTCAAGAAAACTCAATATATATTCTCAGCTGGTACAAATCATACAAGCATCACAGAGAATTTTCATGACGATGACTGTAGATGCATGCCAATGAAAGCCTAGAAAAAAAATTATGACTTATAAAAGATATGATACCTCTCCGAATGCACCCTTCCCAATCATTGTCAATGGCTCGAAGTCATCAGCTCCCATTTTATGCCTCTGACGGCGCATGTATTCAGTTTCCTTCAACTCCAAATCTTTTAACAAGTTGTTTTGCTCTTCCTCAGAGACTTCTGCAGCAGCTAATTTTTTTTCTAGCATTTTGCGTCTGCATAAAACACAAATATCAAAAACAAGAAACAGGCACAACTGAAAATTTCCCAGCGTGACAAAATGGATAATGAAACCATACCGCTCTTTTCTTTCCTGCAGACTCTGCATTTGCATTTTGTAATGATTTTCAATATACAGTTTTGCAGCAGCAGCTTTCTCCTTTGTTACATTTGAAAGCGCTTCTTCGCCTCCTGGTGTTTTCGGTGCTTCCTTTACATTGCTTGTAGTTTCCTTCTTTTTTGATGATTTCACCTTGTCTTTAGATTTTAACTTATTAAGCCAAGCTTTGGCTGTCTCCATTTCTCTCCCGTTTAACTTCTTCCCCACAAAAACCAGTGCTTTATGTACAAGTGAGCAGAGAGTCCGATGAGTGCAGAGAATGATTTCCACTCCAATTATGCATCTAGTGATTAGATTTCTACTGCTTCACAACCTACCACAAGTTGAAACATATTAGCAAATACTGATTATAACAGAAGCATGTTCCACGTGGTTTGATCAACTCTAAACATTGAACAGAGAAACTAGGCAATTCAATAACTAACCTAAACAAACTCAAAGTTGACAACTTTCTCTCTTTGTTGCTAGCCACAAACTTAAAGTTGACAACTTTATATTCAAATCTAAATTGCAGAATTCTCCATGGATTACTTAGAAAGAAATAAGTCAAATTACATGATCATATGAAAGTAGAACATAATCTGACAGATCTGAAATGATTAGACCAAATATGGGAATTACTGGAAATACCAAATGTACACTCAAAATTTGGGGGAAATACGAAATCAAACCGGAAAAACCTAAATTTGAGTCAGCGAAAATGCACCAAAACTTCAAATCATTCAATTCTTACAAAGCTCGATCCAACCGAAGCAGGAACAGAGGACAAGATGTAATGAAAACATAAAGAATAAGACAACATGGAGACCACACAGAGACAGAGACCCGCAATTTGTGGTGAGAGAAAGAAAGAAAGAAAATTAAAAATAAAGGTGAAAGAAGAAGACCTTGATTCCTGGGGATTCGATTCCTCAATTCTTGCTCTTGTTCTTCAAATTTTGAAGATCGAATTCTGAAATTTGAAAGAAGGAAGAAAAAAGGGGAAAGAAAAAAAGTTGGAAACTTTATTATCGCTTTCGATGTGTGTGAATTGCAAAGACTATGGCAACTACATACAGTTCTTCTTCTGCGTCTCTCTCTCTTCTTTCTTCTTCTCTCAGTTGTTTTTATGTTTTCTCTCTCCTTTATTAGCAATCTTATTATATGCTGTTTTGGGAGATTAGGTTCGAAATGAATTAATTTTTCTTTAGTGACTTACTAAAGTTGATTACCGTAAATTAAGGGTTTAATTGGTTTTCCTTAAAACAAAAATATTATTGTTAAGGAAAATTGGGAAACTAATAAACTGAATACCGAAAATTGAATATATTATTGGGAAAAGTGATTTAATTTTGAGGATTGAGAAGTGGATTGAGCGGCTTTATTATTCCGCGTGGACCCCTCCACGGGAAATATGTTCGATGGTAATGTCAAAAGCCAAGAATAAATGTCAAAGTTATTGACATAAATAGTTTTTTTTTTAATATAAAAATTGCTGAGATAATTTTTTTTATAATAAATAAATTGAGAGACAAGAAGAAAAAGCTGTTTATAATTTCCCACAAGACCGAAGACCGGTTTTGGTGGCACATATAAACTCCAACTCGAATGGAGCCTGTGAGTAGCTCTCTTCTCTCTTCTCTCTTCTCTCTTTTTTCTCTGTTCTTTTACCTCTCATAGTTTTGATCAATAATAGGAATTTTTTTGTTTATATTGGGTTCCGACTTTGAACGGATAATAATGTTCCAATTAATAGATTCCTTTTACTGCTCAATAGTAAAGGTTATTTGTTATTTGGATCTGTCTTCCGGCTAAGTTCGGATTTATCTTTTTTTTTCTGCAGATCTAGATTCGGAGATGATGAAAAATTATTCTTCTCCAAATATGGTATCGTCCTCTTGTGGCTAGGAGTTGTATCTCCCTAAAAAACTTATTTGAAAAGCTTTAGTCAAGGCAGAGGGTGAGGTCATGAGTTTAAGATGATCGAAACTTATTCTTACACTAGTAGAAAATTTTCAGTCAGTCAGGATCTTGTCTGATAGGCAGAAGGAGCTTCGATGGTGCAAGCAATAGATGCAACTAGAAACTTCACTGTAGATTCAAAGCAGATTCAAGTGTAACTGTCGACGACGGTAATCGAATTCCACCTAAGTTGCACTGAGACAGGTACGGGGACAGGAAACAGGGATGGGAACGAACATCAAATTTAAAAGTTGTAGAGACGGGTACGGCATGAGTACCGCAGTCAAATATAAAAAAAATACTCATAGTTTAACAAATATCACCAATAAGTCTTTACAGTTTAAAAAAACCACTTACTTTAATATCTTTAAAAAAACAATAAATACAACCTAATCAACAGCTAGGTCACCCTCCAAATCTGGCTCATCTAGTGTAAGATCTGCAAACTCTAAAAATCCAACTTCTTCCATCGAATCAACATCTCCACCAACATCCCACTTCTTGGTCTTCTCAACTTCATATTCTTCAGAATTTCTGGACAAAATTCGCAGATTCTTGTGGATGAAAACCAAATTTTGAGCACGACTTGGAGTCAAATTGTTCATTTTCAGCGAATAAATGAATGAGTAAGTACTCTAGTTGCGCTCATCACAAGAAGATGAACAAAGTTGTTTAAGCAATTTAAAAGCCTTGGAGAAGAGAAGTTTGGGCACCAAAGTTAGCCACCAACTTTTAGGTTCCATAGTAAACATTATCGAAATGCATGCTAAATCTGCAAAAGACCACTTCTCATCGAGAATGATGCATACTCCTCCATAACTTTCAGATGATCATCATCATTTGGAAACAATCTCCTAAAACACTTCATCCTCTTAAGTGAGATTTCTGCATCTCTATGTGGAGCACTCCTTGAGGAATCTTCATTTAGCCATTCATCACTATAAAATCTACAAAATACAAAATATGTTATATATATATATGACAAAGAAATTAAAAAAAGAATAAATTATATAATCATAATACCTTGGATTTAAAGAGTGAGCTAGACAATGTAGAGGTGTGTTATTCTTTGTCCAACGAGCCACTAAGATTTCATAAATGACATCATAGAAGAGACTAAATTATGTCACTGGCGAGCTTCTCTCTTGTAGATCTCAAGCTTCACTTTCTCAATCATAGAATCCCACATCTCATATACTAAGTGAAGGCATGGTTTGTCAGTGTCACAAAACCTAATCATATCATATATATAGGTCCAGTGAAATCAAGAATACAAGACACTTTCTCCCACCAATCATCATTCACAATCTTCTCTTTAACTAATTCACGATCTTCACTTTAACTAAGGCTGTTTTCCCAATGTCATCCTCTCTATAAGATAACCATGGCTTGAAGACCCCTCTTGATCAGCTTCCTTCTTTTAAGCATCACTATAATTGACGCAAAACAAGTATCAGCAATAGAAAGCAACCTTAGAAGAGAGAACTTACTGAAAATTGATAGTCTCATGTTATGGTTCATAATGAGATTTTTAATAGCAAGTACATCCCCATGAACTTCAGTAATCCAGTTACACTCATCATAGGTTGCTACATTCCCTTCTGTACTTTTTCCTGCACAAATGTTCTTCAAGGCCACATTAAGCATATGCACAACACATGGTGTCCAATATATGTGGGGAAACAAACTCTCAATATGCTCTCCAGCCGCCTTACTGTTTGGTGCATTATCTATAATAATTTGCACAACATTTTGATGACCCAATTCATTAATAACTTTACATCAAATCAGCAATGAAGAATTTATCTTTGACTTCGCTTAAACAATTCACAGTCTTCAGAAACAGAGGACCACTTCCAGAAGTAGCTACGAAATTGATTAGAGGTTTTTGTGTAGGATCACTCCAACCATCACTCACAATCATCACCCCTCTTTTTTTCCATGTCCCTTTCAACGGTACTAATAACTTTTCTACATTCTCTTTTTCTTTCTACAATAAAGTGGTTCTCAACTTATTATAACCAGGAGGAACATAACCGTCAATTTTGCTGGCAGCAGCAAACTGAAATGCCTTGTCGTAATGCGGGTTTCTAGCAAGATTGAATGGCGAGCCTCCTGTAAAAAACATTCTTCCAATCTCTTGATCCAGATGGTCTCTAGCTTGAATACCAAATACAACAACAATGGGTAATAAGCAAGACTTTATTTTCTTAAAGCTGGCAACATCTTTCTCTCAAGGTAAAGAGACTTCTTTAATTAGATCCAGACACAGCTTTTTTCTTCTAAAACTCATCTTCCAATCTCTGCATTTCAAGTTTTTCAATCCTTGTTGCTTTTTCTTATACATAAAAATTTCATGACCCGGCAATCCAAGTAAATGTTCTTTAACTTTGTAATATGAGCCTTAACGAGTGTCATTATAGATATTGCACTGGAATTTCCAAATTTCCCCCTTTGCTCCTTGTTTCTCTAACTTCGTTACATATTTCCACAATGGAGTTTCATCAGATTCAGAAGATGGAACATAACTACTACCAATATGATCACTTCCACTCTGAGAATACATCTTATTAAACTGTAATTATAAATAAAAAATTGGAAAACAAATTAAGAAGAAAAACACAACGAAGGGAATGCACATAACAATTTCGGCACTAAAGTATAAATTTGAATGAATTTTTAAATTTCGTGAGAGCAAAAGTTTTGGCAGTAGCATTGTCAACGATTATGGTAAAGACCTTCGTTATGCCTCATTCAACCAAACATTCAAGAAGAACAATTGCTATAGTTGTTCCTTTATGATCTGAGATGTTCTTAAAACCAATGATTAGCTTCCTTAACTGCTAACTTGCATCGATAAAAAGTGTTGTAATAACCATGCAACTCCCACCTGTCAGGGTAGCATCTCATAACTCATTTTAAAACCAAGAACATTTCTTATAGTTGATTTCCCTTTCATATACATTTCTAGTTGGGTCTTCTCTACCAAATTATACAAACAACATCAATGAATGTAAAAATGAATTATATCAATCTTTACTTATACGAGTCTTCTCTACCAAATCATACAAACAACATCAAAGAATGTAAAAATGAAACAATTCTTATAAGAAAAACAACAAATTAATGTTTCTCCAACAAAGAACTTTCTTGGGTGTATACTCTCGTCGGTCGTAATGTCTATGTATCTCGTGTGGGTTCGTCACTCCATATCTCTAAGGCTTTCACTAGTCAACCACAACTTCTTCTGGACAATGAATACAACATTGTCTGAATCTTGATCTGAATCTGAATCTATGTTGGTTCCTACTTCCTCCCAATGCAATGCCTTAAGATACTTCTTCACCAAATCCACCACTCTCTGTCTATCCCTTATGATTACAAATTCGCTTGGGCGCAATATTCGATACATCTCAAGTAACAAATCAACTTCACTACACCTTTTTTCCTTAGTATCTGATATAATGTCCCAAGCATGGAGAAGATCATAGGTTCTTGGATATGTCGAGAATGCTTCACACCTGTTGGTACAATGAAACAGATTAACATGCTAAAGATTCGAGATAATATTCACCAGTCAGTAATGTGTCATTTTGATCAAGAAGAAACTGACCAGCTATGAACCGCTCCCATTAAACCTCTATCATATATCAGTTTAAGCGTGTTCGGTCCGCCCTCGGGAACAACATTCATTACCCAAACATCTTCTTTCAGAGCAGCAGCAAATGATCCCATGCTTGCTTTCATGTCCATTATGTTCCTCACTGTATCAGCTTTGATTCTAGGACTCAAGAGTTCCCAATAACTATCTACTCTCTGCCTCCAATGTTCCCTTCCGAATAAGAAATATATGATGTGACTGAATAGCCCATGTGTTCTTAGTTTATCAGTTTCAATCAATAGAGAAAAGTTATGGGTTCCTATATACCGTGTTCTTCTCAAACATGCCAGTTGAGTATCCAAAATCAGCAAGCCTAGGAGGAGGAGAGGTTAACCGAGCCGCCCATGGAGCTAACCCACTTCCCTTTGTTTTGTGGTCATCTAAGAATAACCCAAAATAATAGTTCAATGAGAATCTTATGGCAGTTTTGCTATCACAAAAGCGAGGAGAGGTTTGAAAACATACGGTCAGAGTAAGGAGTTATGCAAGCTTCCATGTTTACTCCCCATACAGCATCAGGGTCATTATCAGAACGGCAAAGAGGAGGCTGAGTTCCTGGTTCTCTTTCATGATAACAATCATTTGTCAAAGGTTTCTGCCAAATAGTTTTTTTTTTCTTTTTGCAGCTATCTTCCAACACATATGCTCCACAAGAGCACTCATTTCTCTCCAGATCCTGAGGTCTTCTTCATCTTGTGCATAAGCCTCTGGAGATGAATAAGCAAAATAACCACCAAGTCTGAGCACTCTGTCTAGCTTAAGAAGAAGAATCCCGTCTCTTTGAAGCCAATCGATCCTGCAACGTGAACAGTGAGCAAGTTCAAAAGATCTGCTCGGGTATGGGAGCTTCTTTGTCCCTAAAACACCGAGGGAGGCAGGAATGCCTCTCTCAAGAGAAAACTTATTTGGTTCTGATGCACATCGTTTGGAGCCAATGACATAGCCAGGATATCTGATGATAGAAGATAACCACCGAAGCTATCAACACCACAACCAACATAAAAAACTGTCCTTAGATTTCCACCGTTGTTCAAAACGTTGTTCGGAAAGTTTAGCATCTGAAAATTCCGAGAATACAATCAGAAAAACAAAGAATAAGATACGCTATATTGTATACAAACCAAGAAACTAACTTACATTAGCCATGGAAGCAATGTACTTATCAGCCCCATAGTGAAAATTTGTGCCACCACCAGGGAAATTAATTTTGTCTCCTTTGACAACCATCAGTTTTGGTCAGACTTCTCATGTGCAAGGTGAGTATGAGGTATGTTCACTTTCCACACTTCGTCTCTACGTTTTGGCCATTTAATTGGAATCTATAACATATTCAAAGAGAAAACAGCTTCAGACGTGGAAAGAAATGATGTCAGACACTAATCATACCAATATAGCCCACCTTATATCCATTAGGAGGAGGAATTAAGCAATTGAATCGTCTTTCAAAAGGAGGACAATGGCGTTCATAATGCTCCATCAACGACAAATACAGCTTCAGTCTCATTTGGTATATGAGATTCCTGTCTATGCAAGGAATAAGCTCTGAATGCCGATCATCACACACCTTGGAAAAAACAAGAAAAAAACATTTACCACTTGAACCTAAGTACCTAACCATCAATGAGGAAGATGAGAAAATGCTTGAAGACTCACAGAAAAACTTCTCGGCGTGAAACCATCATCAAGACCAAACGAGCTGGAAGTATCATCCTGTATGGTCTCATCTTCATCACCACCTAAGCCTAGTTTTCTCCCGTACTCAATAGCTGATGCTCTATGATCAGAGGAGCCGTAGAAGAGATAAACGAAAACAAGAACTAATGCTGCAACGCAGACGAAAGCAATCACACGTTTCTTTTTCCCTCCATCTGATCTTCCCTTCATTGCCTATTGTATTATCCAGATAAAACCAAACAGGAGATTCAAAGTTCCGACTTAAAGAATGTAGACTACTAAGTGGATACTTAAGTAAAAGAAATTGATGATATAATTATCACCAACCAAAACATTGAATCTGTTCACTGTAAAACAAACACAATGATCAATATCCGTAAGAATTAGAAGACATGAGATCTAAGAAGAAAAGCTTGAAACTTTGGAATCCAGGACAAGCATAGTAAGCAAATTGTTACAAAACCATTTGATCCAAAATCTTTCCACAACAGATTTGGTGTGAGAAAATAAAAGCAAAAATCTAATCGAAAAGACAGAACAATAGATATGAAATAGAACCAGATAAACAATACATTTATCCACTAGTATCAATCTAACCATATAGATGTAAGAATTCCACAGAAAACAAAATCGAAATTTATAGGAGAAGCTTACAAACAAATCAAATTTTCAAAAGCTACAAGTAAACAAACCGTATACACAGAGCAAAACCGATTTGTTTCTCGAACCAAATTTAGGAAGTAGATGAAAAAAAAGAAGTGAGAATTAAACACCTGAAAGATCAAAAAGAGAGGGACTCACTCACACAAGAGTAGCTCCTAGATTTGAAAGAGACAGTGACATATCGCGGGAAAATCCAGAGTGGAGTGTATTGGATAGAAAGAGAAAGAAGTAGAAAGACTCGGATCTAAGAACACCTTCAATGGTGAACTCTCTATGGGGTTCAACCCAAATATTAAATTAATAAAATTTTGAAGAAGAGAGAGGAGAGAGAGTGAAAAACAAAAGAGGAAATGAATTTTTTTTTCAAGAAGGATAGAGGGTACGAAATTCGCCACGTCTGCAAGTGAGGTTCACCAGCTGAGGTTTTTCAAACTCTCTGCGATTCTTCATTCTTATTAAATTTTTTTTATTTTAATTCCAAAATAGGCTATGAACCCCATCGACGAACCTCACATAAACCTCTGTTGGAGGTGCTCTAACGAAATGATGATGGGTTCGGTTGCTTGTACTCTGTCTATCTTCTAAATTAAGAAAGAGACGAACTTTCTTCTCTTCTTCTTATATAGTGGAAATGGGAATGAAGGAGAAAGCAAGCGGCAGAGAGAGAGAGAGAGAGAGAGAGAGAGAGAGAGAGAGAGAGAGAGAGAGAGAGAGAGAGAGAGAGAGAGAGAGAGAGAGAGAGAGAGAGAGAGAGAGAGAATCTTTTGGAGTGGAGGTCGTTAATATATACATATGTGTGTATTTATGTTTTTTTCTACTCTTTTATCAATTTAGTTTTTCTCAGCGTTCTCTTCTGTTATGGGCTTATGGCCATGTGTGGATAATATTTAAACTAGACTTTTTTTTTTGTTTCCGGCAAATTTGCAGATTCTTAGAAAAAAAAATAGTTCTTTAGAATTGCAAACTTTTAAAAATTTATGAAAATTGTTGGGAAAACTTTTCCATATATGTATAGTTATAATTGAATGATAATTGAAGAAAATACTTGATATGAACTGTGGCTGTATGTTTAATGTTTGGATACTTTATAGCTTTCATTGTTTTTGATACAGTAAAATCTCTATAAATTAATAATGTTAGGACCGTAATATTTTATTAATTTATCGTGATATTAATATTTTATCTATAAATTAATAATTATTAATTTATAGAAGAAAATTATTTTTATCGTCCATCTTCTTCTTAAATTTTTTTTTTCAAATGATGTTAAAATTAAAAATGTAAACTCATATGCATAAAAACTTAAATTATGATTACTAATCATAGCAATTAGAATAGAATAGTTATTTTTATTTGTTATTATGGCCTGAATTATCTATGTAAAAATACAAATATTCGTTAGTACAAAATTAATAAAAAAAATCATGGTTACTATCCTTAATATTGATACTAAAATTGAAGCAATATCATATTATATTTTGAAACAATTACGTGTAAGAAAATCAATTATCACATTTAAATTTTTTCACAAATTTTGAATAGAGATTTAAAAAAATATATTAAAAACTATTGATGTAAATAAGTAAAGAGATGCTTTTCAATAAAATTTCAACCTTAAATAATAACAAACAACAAATTAATTATATTTTAGTATATTTTATCTTATATATATATATACAAAATTTATATAATTATTAATTTATCTTTATGTTGGGACCATAGATTTACATAGAAGTTTCAAAAAAATTATTATCTTATTATATTATCGAATTTGATAGATTTTTACATTGGCCCAACTCGAGACCAGAGAAAATTATTAATTTATAGTGATTATTAATTTATAGAGTATTAATTTATAGAGGTTCTACTGTACTAGTATAGTTAACAACATGAACACCTCTAGGCAATAGTATTTAGGTAGATTTCCACATTTAGTTTCAGAGACTTTTATGGTAAGTAAATAACTAATTTCTAATATCCATGTTTCAGATAAAGGTCTCATTCACAATAATTTCTCTTGTGCTTATTATAGTCAGAACTGGTTAGCGTCAAATACACAAATCTCAGAGGTTTCATCATTTAGGAAAAATAGTCTATAGCATGAAAAATATCAAATCAGTAATGACATAATAGTTCCAAAATCAAATAAAACCTTTAGAACTTGTATTAAAAATAACACATTTAGCACTTGTATTCAATTTAATTATAATGTAAAGATCTAGTGTCAAGGACTTGTATGGTAATTAAGTAGATATATAGCTTCTTATTTATTCCATGTTTCAAATTAAGGTCTCATTCATAGTAATCTCTCTTGTAAGATTGAGACGCTTGGAGCAGAACTAATATTCCATGCTGTGATTCTGCTGTGGTTTCAAACCTGGAAGAATTACGGGCTTTAGCCAAAAACTCCTGATAGTTCAAAAAAAAAAATCTATTTCTTGCAAGTTTGCATCATAAATACAGTTAACACTAAATGAGAGAGAAAAGAGATACATGACTTCCCAACGATCACATCAGTAGCTTCAGCTATGTGCTCCTTGTCAGTAAAAACAACTTTGTCGTTATACTCCAGCGAGATCTCAGGTTCAGGGCTAGGACTTGTCTGGCCTCATCACAAGAGGAACCCTAGTGCAGATTTCTTGCTCACGAGGCAAACGGATTCCTGCCAAGGATTCGAGAACACTGGACTTCCCTGAGGACTGGTCTCCAACCACAACACTGGTGGGAAGCTGGATCCCTTCTCTCATCACATTCAGGTTCCTCAGCCTGTCTACAGTTCCAAGCAACGGTCTGTTCCGATCATTGTAAGAAGACACAATCGGTGCTTTGATAGGGACAGTTTTGTCCTGGATCGTGAGCATTTGTTTTGACAATAGCAAGAGGAGAAGAAGTTTTAGAGACAACACGCTTTTTATAAACTGCCATTTTTTACAAGAGTGGAAGAGATGGAGATAGAAAAGAGAGGTTTGAGAGAGAGAGAGAGAGAGAGAGAGAGAGAGAGAGAGAGAGAGAGAGAGAGAGAGAGAGAGAGAGAGAGAGACTGTAATGGGTTTTGTGTATGAGAAGTTCATCGATACATAATACATCTTTTATTCATGACTATAGCTAATCAGAGTCTCTCATTGGCCTAATCTTTCTTATTACTTTTGATTTTATTTGATTTAGTTTGTAAATTAAAATTTCGACCTGCACATTTTGAAGTTTGAACTTCATAAATTGGACTATAACTTCTAGATTTTGTAATCATGAACATAAATCTAGTTTACAACATTACATATTTTTATATAAATAAAAAATATGAATATAAGTTCAGTTGATTGTTTGTGTTTATAGGGCTGTTTTCAACGTCATAAGATAGAACTTCAAAAAGTTTTCAAAATTTTGAGAGTCAAATCAATAATTTTCGCTTCACCTCAAGATCAGACCTATTCTATATACTAAGCATATTAGAAAGATTTAAGCAAAAATGTGAACTAAGACTTAATTATATATATATATATATATTTAAATTTAGTTTGATTATTTGACGAACTCCCCCATAAAAAATCATGTATATAAAAGAAAGGTTTCACTTTCTCCCTATTGGGTCATTTGGCATTTATATTCTAAATATATATATATATAATTATTTATACTTAAAACCATATTTAATTGGTATTAACTATGCAATTAAAACTAAAATCTGATTTTCTGCTATTATCACCAAAAATTTAATTCAGTTAAAAAATTTGTACACATTAATAACAGGTTTCGTAACTCCTTTAATAATAATTGCATGTAGTATTATAAATATCAACATTATCAAGTGAATTATATCATATCTCAATTTTGAAATGAAGCAAACAAAGAAGTATACAATTTCTTCTGCTTTTTTTTGATGTAAATATTGGAGAACCACAAAAAACACTTGATTCATGTTGATGGAGGCTCAATGATATATTTTTCGGTGGTGTCTAAACAAAAAAGTCGGCTGATTGCAGTCTTATAGAAAACTATGTGAGATGAATAATATAATTTTGAAAAAATTGTTATATATTTTGAATTCATATATAACAGTGGTCTTTTCTTTACTACTTTTATTGAAAATATAGAAACTTTCAAGAAATGTTATTGTAATGCTTACTACAAGCTACTAAATTTCATTCTGCCTATTTTCTTTCCAAATGTTCCAATTTGTAGTATTGCCAAAATCTGTGACTGAAGCGAATGAATGGTAGGCAACTCAAGCTCTCCTCCATAATCATGCGACTCAATTGTAAAATATATTTTTAATAAGAATTTTTTACTACCATTGAAAAACATGAAATTCTATATTAAAATACTCAAAAAATCGATGTAAACACAAATTTATAATATATATATATAATAAAAGTACATATTCTTTTATTAAAAGTATAAATTAACATTACAAGAAATAAACCACAAACTAAACAAAAACGTATATTCAAGCAAAAACGTATATGTTCCATTAATAAAGCAAAAACGTATATAGTAAGTTCCATTCATTTGTTTAAGCAAAAATGTATATAGTATGTTTAAGCAAAAACGTATAAAACAAACTTCCATTTATAAAAAAATCAAATGAATTCAAAGTACCAATTATCAAGTTCATATAATCAACAGAAGTCACATATTTTATTGTAGAGCAACAAATCTACAAAAAAAATTTTGTATTACTTTTAAAAGATATTTTTTGTCATTTGTTTTATAAAATCAGGAAAAAGACGTTTGGGTTAAGTTGATTGTTTTATAAATTTTGAGTGGAGTGAAAAGCAGAGATAATCATAGAAAATCAAAGAATTTAAATTTTTTTAAGAAAATGATTGGTTGAATATCGTAATCAAACTCATTAAAATGGCTAATATACGAGTTTTGAACTTAGATAACAACTAATCAAGAATGGTTTACTAATCTCATTCAGACATGTTAAACCAATGATCGTTCCCAAAAATTTAAATTGATATTTTTAAACAATGGATATAAAATATAACAATTTTAATGAGTTTGTTTATCGATAATATGTGATTTTGTGTATAGTCTCTACACATTAATCGGCCTGTATATCAACAATTAGTTTTCTTAACAATCAAAACAAAAATATATCAATGATAGATACCCACTACCCAAAAATAATTGACAACAAAACTCTATTATTATTGTTACAAAGAAACAAAATATTATTATTAAATTATTTTTTTTCTGCGTGAATCAATGATATTCATCAAATAAGAAAATTACTAAAAACATGTCTTCAATATCCTACTTCCCATTTCTCTGACAACATATCTTCGCCGATCGCAGAATTCCAAAGATAAACACCATCTGTTTTAGCGGTCCAAACACAGTTTTTCCAATCGCATCTATGGAACAAAATTACATCATCCCAAAACACTTTTACATTCATATGACCGTCATCTTTACTCATATAACACCAAAACAAAGTTGAGTGAAGCATATTTTCTCCAAAATTCCAAGAAAATCTTTCACTAAAATTCAGATTATGTTCTCCTAAATCGTTGTCATTAGATTTACAATGGATGAAAAGAGTTTCACCAGTGGTCAAACTGTTGATCACCTGGACTTGCCACTCAGAAATCTTTGGGACTATGACATCTCTCGTTGTAGTACAGTCAGCTAAGACACGATCTTGACATGTTAAGACTAAAGAAATGTAAATAGCCAAGAGAAATGGTTTGATGTTGTTCATACTTTTATCTCAAATAATAATAATAATAATAATAATAATAATAAATAAACATTTGTGAACAATTTTTGTTCTTGTTGCTTTCTTTTTATAATGGAATAGCAAAACGGTACACGATTTATTAAATTCTAAAGTTACTGTATTGCATTAATGGTGAGCCATACTCTAAATTATTTACGTGATCATGGATTGATTAGAATTGATGATGAAAGATTCTACTCATATACTGATCAAGTTAATATTTTAAGAGGAAAACTTGAACGTTATGATATAATTTTTAGTTATCAATTGATTATTTATGCTGGAGACAAACATAGTCGACTATTATTATTTTTTATTAAGTTTACAATCCAGAGTAATTTCTGTCAAAAGAAATGTTCAGGTAACTTTTGTTAAAATATGATCAGCATCATCCGGTATTTATCTCTAATAAAAATAGTGTTTCATGAAACTTATTTTTTATTTATTTTTATAAACCAAAATCATTTTAAACCAAAATTTAGACTAATTTACCGAACCCATATAAATTCAGATTTTCTTACTGTTTAAATCGTGTATTTAGTGGAATACAAACTCAGAAATATGTTGAGTTTACGCTATACCCCTACATGGCTACATTACCACTTACAAACCTCAAACATGAACGGATGAAATTACTTTTGGTTAACAATATATTATTATACTTTTATTTTGGAAAACTTTTGGTTATCTATTTATATCATAAAAGTATTAATTATTCACGTCTTTTACGTTATGTTAACTTTAATTAATAACAACATTTGAGGGTTTGCCTAACTCGGCCAAATTAAAGAATACCAAATCTTCTTTCATATCATGATAAAGCTTTGGTTAGATTTTCTTTAATTTGGGATTCGTACTAAGTCTAAAGGATCTCTCGAATCCAAATATTCATTACATCATGGTAAACATCCCATGCTGATCATTATCTCGTACGGTCCGTAAGCAATTGAGATCAAGAGACAAATCGAAGGAAATATTTGCTATTGTTCCAAAAAACTGGATAGGACCATGTTGTTTTCTCTTTGACCCAAGTAAAATGGAACACGTATTAGACCCAAAAAAATGGAACACTTACTCTTCTCCCGTGTTCACTAGCCTCATCCTCATCTTTGATAATTTGTAAGTAAAAATTACTCAGACTACCCTGAATTGACAAACCTAACTTAACATATTAAAGGACTTACCAAATTAATCTTAGAAAATTGGTCTTATACTATTTTGTCTAAATAGTGAATATTATTACAAGAATACCACTATAATTAATAAAATATATAATTAAAAAAACATATTTATTTACATCCATGTTCTTTTGAAAACAGACCAGGCTCGGCCACATAATCGGCGATTAAGTGTTAGGCAGCTTCCAACCACCGTGATTTGAATTTATTCAGTTCAATAATCGTTGTTTTTTTTAAATTACTTTTTTGTATGTTTTTAAGCTTGAAATCGGATGTTTCATTGTAGATCTATCATAAGTTTGTGTTATCCATAAAAATATCTAGCAGAAACATCAAAATCGTGAAAAAAAGGTGAACAGCGCAGAAAAAAATTTACAGGTCGCAGGGAAGAAGAAGAAGTTGGGGGCAAATTTGTCATTTCGTCTATATTTAACCTAAAACTGAAAAAAAAATGAGACCAGGCAGACTCGAACCCGCGTCTTTTGAGAACACTAAATAAGCAAATATCAGTGCGCCACGTTCAACTTTAGTTTACTAAACTCATATTTAATATATATAATTGTATAAATAAATAAAAATACAAATAATAAATACCTGATTTATATATAATATGTAAATTTGACATATGCATATATACATATTAATATTGATACATATATCTATTATATTAAAACAGAAGCATTTTTAGTACTTGCTTTCAAACACTCCCCAAATTTTTTAAAAATATTTTATTTTATATTTATATATTTTTTAGATATATAGTTATTAATTTATATATTTTAAATTTCCTTAAATATAGGTCATATTTAATTTAAATTTCAAATAATTCAAAATTTAAAATAATTAAATTTTATTACAAAAATTTAGATTCAATTTAATTTAAAGTTCAAAAATTTCAAAAACAATTATAATTAAATTTTTCTTACGGAAATTTAGATAATAATTTTAATACTTTAGAATTTCTTAAATAAAATTTATATTTAAATTAAATTTTAAATTTTAATAATATTTTTATAATAATGCATAGTAAAGAAATATCTTATTATATTTTATCATAAGTCGATCTAAAATATCAAATACTGAAAATTAATAAATTTATATTATAAAATAATATGATGGATCTGATTAGGATTATATATTTATACTTAATGTCTATGAGTTAGTTTATTAAAACATATAAGATGTTAAAATGATTTGAGGTAATTAAACTAACGGGTTAGCCAATTTGTAGATATATACATTTTTTATAATAACACAAATGGTAAATGAATATCTTACTATATTTTATCATAATCAATCGGTCTAAAATATAAAATATTTAATATTAGTAAATATTTATATTATACAATAATATTATAGGTTATGCATATATAATTACAGTCTTATACGGGTTAAATTGTCAAAATATGTAAGATATTAAAAAATGATTTAAGGCAATTAAACGGAAAAATTAGCAAATTCATAGATATTAAGATTGTTTATGTATAATTCTAAATTCACATAATAACAAAGTTCATAATTAACAATAGATTGATGTATACTTAATTAACTAATACTCTTATTCTACTAATATACAAATCTATATTATTTAAAATTAAAATATGATAACAAAATTCTTGATTTAAAAAATGAATAAAAAAATAAATTATATCTAAATAAATAAATATAACTTATATTAGAATTAAAAAATCAAAGATTCTCGAGCAGACGCATGAGTTTAAAATCTAGTACGTATTAATTAAACAAAACCAAAAAAACAAATATACAAATAGATTTACAAAAAAAAAAAAAAACAGAAGTCTACCATAAAGACGAAACTAGAAAGACATACAACACTGCAAACATAAGTCTACCAAACCGCTGGTTTTTCGTAGATAGGAGAATACTTTTCGGACAAAAAAGTAATTATGAACCAGAAAATCAAATGTCTGCCAAACATTAACAACTAAGTCTACTTCAAGCATGGTAAATAACTCTACCATAGAAACAAGTCTACCATAAGCATATCATATGTCTACCAGATCGAGGTTATCTTTGTAAATACCAAACTTAATTAATCTACCACATGATTATTATAAAAAGTCTACCATACGTACAATAACTCTATCAGATTACATAAACTCTACCAAACAAACAAACAAATCTACCAACATTTTGTAAGTCTACTTCATGTAACAAATATTCTACCACTTACCGGAAGGAATTTTATTTGAATTTAAATCTACCACAAAACAAACATATCTACCACAAAACAAACAAATCTACTAATATTCTGTAAGTCTACCTCATGTAACAAATAATCTACCACTCACCGGAAGAAATTTTACTTGAATTAAATCTACCACAAAACAAACATATCTACCACAAAAGCAAAAAATCTACCAACTAGATATAACTCTATCATAAAACAGATATATTTACCGTCACGTATTGACAATTTTTTTCACATAAATCTACTGCCAAAGGACATAAGTCTACCAACTCAGAAATTAAATCTACCTCATTGTCAATAAATCTACCGACAAAGTCAACTATGCGGGAAAGTCAACGCTTTCTTTAACAAGTCTACCAACACGTTTGACAAGTCTGCCATTCATAACAACAAATCTACCGAAACATAATAAATCTACCTTTCATTGTTAAAACTCTACCAAGATAAGTCTACCAACATTTGTAAAATCTACCAACTCTCGAATAAATCTACCATCGACCTAATAACTCTACCGACAAAATTTTTGCGTTGACCAAAATTTGATGAGTCTACCGTCAAAGCCTGGTAGACTTATCAAATTTTCAGCGTTATTTTCTGCGTACGTGGCATTAAAAAAATAATGGTATTTTTGTAATTAGGTTTTTATCAACAAAGGCAAAAAGGATGTTTTGGGTATGCTAGGTTAGTTTTGTAAAAAAAATAAAAGTGTGCCTAATAAACAATATAGATACTTTCTAAAGTTAGTACAGTAATCCTCCCAATAATAAAACTATATATTTCTATGATGGATATGATCCAGTAATTTAAGTGATAAGAGATGTTCTTTAGATTCAGTTCTAGGAAAGTTTAATGAATAGATAGAACTGCCTCGTGTGAAAGAGTTTGCAAGAAAAGAAAAAAAGTGAGTTTTGTTCTTAAGAATGTTGCATATTTTTGGAGTTTTTGGAGATTGGATGATGAGCAAGAAATCATAGAGTTTTGTGATGAATTAGAAGAAAGAAGGAAAACATTTTTTTTAACTGAAAAAAATACATATGCGGAGATGTCATGAAGTTTGATAAATTGGTTCATATGGTTGTTGAAGATTTTTTTTTTGAACATCTAATTTATCTATTCATAAAGGGAGATTAGCCTGAAATCGGCGATACAAGTTGATAGTCGAGGAGCGACTGTTTAGTGATCGCAACTTGTAACATGTTAGCTGTGAGTGGGATATGAATAAACAAAACATCAAGAAACATAGAGCATAAGAACTTGATATCAAAGACAATGCTCTTGATCTCCTTAGCTGGTTCCTCTTGATAGCTCCAATCAGTATTTGAGAATCTGATTTGAAGAGCATTTTGAAGATTTAAATATATTTGTTATATCCGAATATAAATTTTAATTAAAATTATTTATTTTAATATAGTAGATATATATATATATATATGATATTTTAATTGAAAATTTATCTTACAAAATTTTTATTCCAAAAAATATAAAATAAACTAATTATTGTATTCGTATATTCTCAAAATTCAAGAAGGTAGAAAATTTAGTTTTCAAAAATTTTAAAAGAGGGGTTAGTTTTCAAAGTATATTAAAATTTAGAATAATAATTCAAGATTTTCTAAAAAAATAAGCGAATAATAAAAAGAATGAAACCACCTGAAAATATATATTATTTAACAGATTCTGTTATATTGTATTTCATATTAGTAATAAATAAATATATGTATCTATTAATCAGTTTTTCAAATCTTAAATCGACACTAAAAATGTAATATTGTATTAATAAGACAAGATCTACCAATATCTCTTTCATTAACCACATTTTTCCCTGCTACTTTTTTAGTATTAAAAGTTTATGCAACAAATTTTGATCCACTATATGTTTTCACAATTATTTTCTATTTAATTTATAAATTATATATTTATAAATTCATAAACTTAAAACATAAAAATTTAAAAATATCTTCTTGGATTCCAATTAAACATATGAAATACACAGAAATTTTCTTAGTAAATATTTGAATATTATAACTTTTTGTAAACTAAACAATAGTTTATTAAAGATAAATTAAAAATAATTTAAATATGCAATATATTTATATATATTAAGTTTTTTTTCTTTTAAAAATGATATATTCATTTCGTTAAACGTTTAATTTTCGATTTAGTCGGATTTTATTATCAAATGTGATACTATAATCTTATAATGACAACACAAGTTTGGCCAGAAATCATTCTCTATTCTTCTTGTTTTAAATTTATATTCAAATTTTCCATCCTAAATTATATTTTTATCGTTCATAAATATCAACTACTATTTTGGCTGTCTATACTCCAAACGTTAAGTTATTAAAAATCTATGCTTCACAATGGGTATTGAATTTCTTTTTTTTTTTGTTAAAAGATATGAAATGGGTATTGTAAGTTTTTAACCTAGGCAAGTTATAAAAAGACAAGATTGGTAACGATAAGTTATAGAGAACTAGTGAACTTGCCCGCGCCTTGTGCGGGCTGTTATAATTTTTATTTTAGTTGTTTGAAAATTTAATAGTAGTTTAAATTTTTTTTTTATTCTCTAGTGTTGAATATATTTGTTTGTTAGAATTCCTTTCATTTTAATGTTTGAAGACATGATGACTTCATGAGTTTACCTGATGATCCATGAGTTTTTAACAAACATGTTTGTTCTGGACAATTAGTAAATCAAAGACTATAAAGATAGTGATAAAAGACAATGAAATCAAAGATCATAAACACGAGATTTTGAATGAAGATACAAACTATATATATATATATATATATATATATATATTCATAATAATCATAGAACAGAAACATAATGATTTGAAGTACCGTACGAACTTATTCGAAGAAGAAGGAAGAAGTAAAACAATTTAGAAGGGTGTGAGCGAATTAGAAATAAGTCATATATATTTATACTAAAACATTTGAAGTTGAAAACCCAAAATATCAGTTTTATTAAATTTGAAAAATGGTTTAATTGACAATAGAATTAAGCATTAAACCATAATTAATTAGAGCGGTATGTTTTTAAGCTAATTTAACAAATCATCAAATAAGATTCAATAAAAAAATTACACTTAGTTGAAAAATATGGTAAAAAAAAATTTTGCAGCCGAAACTCACTGTGGAGCTGACATGTAAGCAAGACGTTTTGAAACTCGTCGTGGAGCTGACACATCAACAAATCACTAAATAAATAAGTATATAGATTATCCCTGTGTATAATGTTACTAGTTCTTGGTTACTTTACAAGTTAAAAAAAATATAAATTCAAAGTTTCTAATAAAAGAAATATGTACAGAAATATATTAAAAAGAATCTTTGACCTACTAAAAAACCAAATCTTTGAAATTCTCATATTTTCAGTTTTTTTATAAAAAATAACAGTAGATTTTTTTTATAATGTGATCTGGTTTATAAGTGAATAAGATATTTCTAATTAAATAAAATTATAACTTTATTGATTGTAATAATTACTCTTATATTTTATGATTAACTATAAATAAAAGAATAATATGTAATTAAAAGAGATATCTTCCATCACTATATAACACAACTCATTCATGAACTTAATAAACAACACACAAATAAATAAAAAAGAGAGAAAGAAAAAAAGCCATTATGACAAGGAAGAAGGTGAAGCTTGCTTTCATTGCAAATGATTTGTCAAGGAAAGCAACTTTCAGAAAAGAAAAAAAGGTTTGATGAAGAAAGTAAATGAGCTCGCGACTCTTTGTGGTATAAATGCATGTGCCATCATCTATAGTCCTTATGACTCCAATCCTGAGGTCTGGCTATCAGATTCCGGTGTGCAAAGGATAGTCTCGGATTTTTGGATGTTGCCGGAGATGGACCAACACAAAAAAATGGTGGACCAAGAGACATTTCTCAGACAAAGGATCGCCAAAAGCGTCCGAGCATTTAAAAAAACAGAAAAAGGATAATAAGGAGCTGGAGATGACTCAAGTCATGTTCCAGTGTTTAATCGGAAACACGAGAATGTTTCATCTCAATGTTATAGATCTTAATAATTTAAGTTATTTGATTGAAAAATATCTTAAAGATATTAATCGCAGGATCAAAATTTTGGAGAATGCTGGTATGGAGATGAGCGATGTAGGTGCATCAACTACAACTGCTCCAGATGCTACTATTCATGAGTTAGGTTCTTCATCCTCACCCGCCACTGCTGCAGCTTTCTTTAACCCAACTCAGCATCATCATCAACAACAATGTCGTCATCCGGCGTTTCCAAATATTGGATTCTATGAGCAAAATCTGAATCTGAATCTGAATCAAAATCATAATCAGAACCAACAATGGTTTATTGAGATGATGAATCATTCTGACCAAACAAGTTTTGCTGTTGAGCATATCAGTTTTCCTTTCATGGATGATAACCACCGTAACCACCACCACCAAGTAATTCCTCCATCATTCCGACCATTATCAGCTCAAGCAATATCATTCCAGTTACCAGTTCAAATCCAACAAATAATATTTGGTTTTGTTAAGATTTCAAGAGTGGACCTTCACATTTTGATAAACAAAAAAAATTACTACATTCTCAAGTGTTTTTTTTTCTTTTTTTGTTCTCGTTTTTACTATGGTTATGTTTTTGTTTTATTTTCAGAATAATGAAGAATAATGAAGGTTGTTAATGTTATAGATTTATATTTTTTTTAATTCCCTCTCCCTCTCTCCCCACAGATATACGTTATCTTTTTAATTCTTTAGAATTTAATTTCTCTTAAAAACGTGCTTCTTACATTATACTGGCTAGTTGTATTTAAAGTTTTGTTTAATTCTCAGTTACGAAATATGACTATTGAAATTTAACATATTTGTAGTGGATTATATATTTGTTTAAGCTTTGAATCTAAGAATTATATAACAATAGGAGAAAATTCGCGCTATACACATTTAATTGATATTATAAATAAATATATTTTAGATTTTTTTTTAATTTGATTATTATATTTTTGTATTTTTTGTTCTCGACCCTAGCAATCTCTTCAATCTCTTTTTTTTTTTGAATTTTTTTAAATCCAAATTTTGATTTTGCAATAATTTTAACTTTTTCGATTTACCATTTTTCGTTTTTTTCACATATCTTTCATTGGTTCTATCTCTCTTTTTTTTCCGTATTTTTTCTCTGGTTATAGTTATTTTTTCTTTACTTTTGATAATTTGTTACCTCTTTAATTTTTTATTCAATGTTCTTTTTGTGGTTATATTTTTCTAATTTAAAATTTTATTTAAATCTTAATTATGATATATGACAGTTGAGATTTAACATATTTGTTTCGAATTATATAATTGTTTAAGTTTTGAATCTAATAATTATATAATATTAAGAAAAAAATTGCTATATACGCATATTTTGTTTTATTTTGTATTGTAAATAAATATATTTTAGAGTTTTTAATTAAATTATTAAATTTTTTTTGCATTTTTTGATTATCTTAGAAATCTCTTCAATTTATTGTTTTTTGAAAAAATTGCATCCAAATTTCGATTTTGTAATAATTTTTAATTTTGTCAATTTACCATTTGCAGTTTCTGGTTTCACCTATCTTTTAAGTTTTATGTTGGTTCTATCTCTCTTTTTCTGTGACTTTTCCTCTGGTTTTTATTTTTGTTTTCTTTACTTTTGATAATTGGTTATCTCTTTGATTTTTTCTTCAATGTTCTTTTATTATTTTATGGTTTTCTAGTTCTGATTTTTCTTCTTTCGGTTGTTTGAAACTTTATGGATCTACTGTTTTCATTTTTGGTTTCATAACTTATTTTTTTCGGTTGCGTTGATATAAAACTATCTTTGTTAGTATGATAATGTTTATAAATTCAAATTTTAAGATAATTAAATTCAAATTTAATAATTTATATATGTATAAATAGCTGAATACATATCAGTTTTTTATTTGCTATTAACTGATGATATGTCAATAATCGAAGGGTTCTTTTTATTTTTTATATATTAGATTAGATACAACATAAAAATAAAGATAATTGGTGTAGTAGTATATATAGATATAAAAAATTATATTTTTCCTTTTTACGGCAAATCTCATTTCTTGATAATTCAAGCAAAGATCAAGCTTACCCCGGGGGTTCCAGATTTGAGTTAGAAACATGTGAAAAAGAAACAACTCTCATGTTTTTCTTAATTTGCAAGAAAATCAACACAAACATTATACCGTTTTAGCGATATTATAATATGTGTTGTATATGTATATTATTTATTAACTTTATTAAAATAACCGAACAAAAAAATTTGAAACTTCAAATAAAGCATAAAGCACTAGTACAATGGGAAAGATATTTTGTAGAGAGAAAAATGGACTCTAATAACTTGTAAGCTGTAACAGAGAAATAGATGATAAACATAACTACCCATGATCCATTATGCTTGAATTGTATCTTTCAGCCATAGAGAAAGGAGATTCGATGATCCCTCTGTCCTTTCGTGTTTCAAACATGGTATAGCTTAATAACCTGATCAATATCGGCGCAACAGACAGGACATCCCAATTTCTTGTCTTTGATCTCTTTCAAACAAGAAACGCATCCAGCAACGTGTCCACACGGCACACACACTGCTTCAGATGATGAATCCACACATATTACACACACTCTAGATCCTCCACCATCTTCTTTATCCTCACATTTTTCACAAGGGAGTGAGAGGTCGACATCGACCGATGGATAGTGTATGGAACCGTCTTCTACTGCCGCTACAGCTCTCAAAGGATAAACTGATGGCGCAACCTCATTGGAAACGTTGTTTTCACATATTGGAGGATTCAATGGCTGTATAAAATTTATAGTTAGTATCAAAAGTTTTAAATGAGGCACACAGATAGCAAATATCTTAACTCCAAAGTTTTATTCTGTGGCCATATATACCTGTGGAATTCCTTTACACGCCTCGCAAAACCAATTTAGCTGTTGGATGTCGCCTCTCTTCGCAGGTGCCAGCTTAAGCCGCATTTCTAAAATAGTTGAGATTAAAACCAAATAAAAAACTTATGTTTCTACTTCATAGAACAGATTCAATTAAACCAGAATAGCTTTTATGCCTTCTTCTTGTAACAATTTTCATGGTTAGACAGTACAAACCCTTCAACACTTACGCCAATCTACTTGAGCCCAACGCCTTGCATGAGAGATGTATCCCCTTCTTCTTTGCCTCTTGCGCGTTGGACCTATAAATGATAAGAAAGTTTTAATCAACAAGGAAAGATAAAGATTCCATGAACGTGGGAAAATGTCAAGAAAATTACTTGTGGAGTTATTACCAATCATCACTGAAGCATCAGACTGATCTGATTTTGGTTCCTCCAACTTGGCTTTCCACAAAGGGATCACCGTCCTTGGTTGTGCATCCTATATATATATCATCATCATCATCATAAAAGTTTCATAAGTATAGAATCTCAAAAGTTGACACATATCTCAGCATAATAGAAATGATTAGTTTTTAGTACCTGAAGACTAGCATACACAACCAACTCCAACTTGAAAGGCTTTGTAGGATTTTGTGAACCAGTTGGTACGATAACTACCCATCTGCAAAACAACAAGTTCTATGGCAGATTCATATTCATGTACAACAAAAAAATATAAGAAAGAAAGTGGTAAAGAAAACAAAAGATACTCACACTCTTCTTGAAAGAAGCTGGGGAGCAAACAATTCAACATAGCTAGGGCCATAAAATTCACGCATCCAACCAGAGAACAAACATATGTGACTCTACAGAATCAAAACAGTTTAAAATAGTTATAGCTCATGACGTTTCAGGTAGTTTACTAGCCCATCGCCGAAAATACGAAATAAATGTTAAAAGCATATACCTCAATCGTGCGTACAATATTACTGTAACCTTTAGCTCTAGCAACCTTAAGAGGTGTCTGAGAATCATCATTCCGAATCATTGGATATGCTGCATGGAAAAAAATACAGACATTACAAATGTAAATTGAACACGAAATAGATTACTAAAACGTTTCAGTCGTCAAATTGGCAAGAAAGAGATAAAGCACAAACTCTGAAAAAACAAGAAAGATGAACAAAAATGGGGAAGAAAAAGATTCTTGATTAATTACCAGAAAGAAAAGCATTGACATCGGAACCCAACTGAAGCAGAGTTTTTTCACCGTCAAATAGCTCTGATTTCGTGCAAGCTGAGATTAATGGCGTTCTTCCTTCTTTATCAACACACTACATCCAAAACATGCATTGAAAATTCAGAAAAAATAGAAACCTCACAAGTATCCGATTTGTAGGGATTTGATCAAATGAATAAGAGCTGAAAAGATGGAGTGAGAAGGAAGAAATACCTCGAGTCCTGCATCTTCATGGCAATGGGATTTGGTATCTTCGTTATCCTTGTGACTCACTTGTTCAAACAGTTGCCCCATTATCACACAGAATTAGGAAAATAAAAATGAAATAAAGTGATGAATGAAAAATGGAAAAGCAATTCTATATATAATATTGTAAAACAAAAGGGGAAACTATTACGAAAACACCTAACACTTTCATCGAAAATACAGAGTATTTACCTGTTGAATTTCTTAACAAAGAAGTGTCCAAGAAAGTGAGGAGTTGACTCGGGACACAATAACGCCAAAAATTGCAAGACTTCAAAGTCAAGCCACTTGGAGTCTAGGGGTAGGGTAGGCACTTCGATTTATGGTTTGGTTTTCGTTTGGCTTTTTCAGTTTAAAAAAAAATTAAACCATATAAAAATTATATATATTTCGATTTGGTATGATTCAATTTTTATGGGTTTTGATTTATTGTTTTATAAAAAAATGAAACCATATGAAAACTATTTTCAATTTAGTTTGGTTTGGTTTGGTTCAGTTACGGTTTATAATTTATTTCATAACGATATAATTTATAGTTCATACAAGAAACAAAAATAAAATAGATAGTAATAATATATTAAACTAATAAATGTAAGAAAAAAAACTAAGAATTCAAATATAAATCCAAATTATCAATAAAATCAAGATTACAAAAACTTAAAAGATAAATAAAAGAAAATTCAGATTTTTATTAACTTCCTCAGACACTATTGTTCGTCTCCTCATAAGTCATAAGCACAATCTCTGATCAACATACTTAACAATAAATAAACATTGAGAATTATATATATATATATAATTACATACGATCTAAATATATTTTAATATATTTTAAGACCATAAAAGAATAATGAATACGTACCTTCTTGTAAAGATTCTATATACTCCGTTTCTTTAAGCAATCTGTGAATATCATCAACTCTTCTCTCTGAATGAAGTGTTGTTTTAAGCCAATTTTGCGTTAAAATCAACGCTTCAACCATAAAAGGAGTTAATGGTGCTAAAAACAGATTCCGATGAAACATTAGAGACAGGTATAGCAAGCACATCCCTTGCTACTTCTGCTAAGATTGGGTATTTAACGCTATTAGTTTTAGACCAATACAATATATCATAGGGAAGACCAAGAGGAGTAGCTTTTGGTATCTCAACACTTTCCATCAGATATATAGCCACCTCACTGGCTACACTGTCATCTTTTTTTTTTTTTATGTGATTTCATCTGACTATATCGAGAAAATATTGTTTCACGTGACCCACGAGGCCTCGACTACTCCCACTAGAAACCATTGGCTCGACATTTCTTTCTTCAGATGAACTTGAAGAAGCATCCGTATTCTTATTACGGAATCCACTATAGATATATTGTGATACCAAAAGCTACCCCTCTTGGTCTTCCCTATGATATGTTCTAAAAAGAAAATCAGTTAACTATACTGACTTTATAAGAAGAGTTTCAAATAATACTTTTTCAAAGAAATGAAGAAAATCTACATTAATAATTTTGAATTTTTTTGTAGTGATAGAAACAAGTGAAAATTGCTTATATATCTCATAGTTTTATTTGTTTAATGGTGGTTGCAAATTGTCTATGTACACCTTTAGTACTACACTACCACTAGTTCCAAAATAAGAACACTGATTAGTAAAACATTTTGAGTTGCAATAGTGACATGAAAATGTAAAAAGAAAACGAAAAACATAAATCTGTCACCTTTTCTCCAAATGGATTTACCTCTATGGAATCGACAACAGTTTTGATCCATTTGTTGAGTTTACAGGTAAACTTAACAGTTTAAAAGACTCAGAAGAAGTCACGATATCTAGTATCTTTCATTGCAATATGGTTTATTATTGTGCACCACCGAAGAGAATAGACTCGTTGTTTGGAACCCTTGTACTGGTCAAACTAGGTGGATTCAGACAAGTTGGAATAGTAACAAAACTTACTATAACTATGTTCTTGGATACCAGAGCAACAACAAATCTTGCGACAGCTACAAAATCTTGAGATTTGGCTATTATTACAATGACCTGAACGATCTGGTACATGAGTTTGAAATTTATGAACTTAACTCTGATTCATGGAGGGTTCTCGATGATGTTAATGAACAGAACTGGACTACAATAAGAAGTGGCGGAGTGTCTTTGAAGGGAAATACTATTGGGAGATCCCTGAGATCGACCATACCGATATCATGGAAAGCCTAAAGATTAAGAGGATCTATGGAAGATCTTAGTTTAGGAAATTTACCTTTATCTCGAAATATATTATTTACATTTATGTTTATGTTAAATTAGGAGTCTTTAAATCTAGTTTATCTCTATATAAGAGAATGCACTTTGTAAACACTTTTGTGTTCTTACTCTCATCAATTTATCATGGTATCAGAGCCTAGATCCAATTCCTATGGGTTGTGGTTTTGTTTTTCCTTTTTAACTTCTTTAAATTAAAAAAAAAATTATTAAACCATTGGTGGATCAACGAAGAAGTTATGATCTTATATGATTAACCTTCTATGCGGATCATGAAGACGTATGTGGCGGTGCTGAAGACACCAAAGATGGAGTCTGTTTGTGGCTTATTTTATTATTTTGGCCAGTGATTTTTTTTATTGGCTAGCACTATTGCTAGTTTTTTGGAGAACACGTTTTAAAGATGTTGTTTCTCTTTATGATTTCATGATCCCATATGTTTTATGAGCATGGACCTTTTGATTTCGATTCGTTCATATTTAAAGGTGATGGTGATGTTTTCTGCCCTCGCAAAAGTATTTTCTTTTGATTCGACTTCTTACATTTGTGAGTTGTTATTTCGCAATCGCGAATAACTTTTGGGCATCGCAGTTGCGAGTTTTGTCTTTTTTTTATCAAATACTTATTGGGCTGCTTGGGAAAATAAAAACCCCTTCACTAATAGATTTTTACTCAGGTTTAATTTCAAAAGAGAGAGATTTGAACGTTTTTCTCTTCTGTTTCAATGTAATGATTTCCATGTGAGGTTGGTTCTCTCAGTTGTTAAAGATGAGCAACTTTATGTGTTACTTCAGAGTCCTTATAGAGATATAAAAATGAAGATATGGGTGACTGATACTAAGATCGATGAGGCCAAAGATACTAATATCCAATCCTTCTCAGTTGTGTATTTCGGTGATATTATGAGAACAAGTATGACCGCCGTGGAGAGTTTCTCGGTGGACGAGGATAATAAATAGGTCGTGTATTGTCGTAGAGACAGGAAAAATAAAGAGACCATGTTTTACATCGTTGGAGGAGACCATAAGATACATGTATGTAAACAAGCTCAAGGATGGATGGCACAAGGACCATATGATAATTGTCCACTTCTCGTCAGCTATGTTCCAAGTTTGGTTGAAATTCAGCAAATGGAGGAAAATGGAAAAGGTGGTTAGTCCATTCAAGATACCTCGTTTCTTTGCACGAGATTAGTTCAAATTTCGAAACTGGAGTCAGATAAAAAAGGTTACTAGTCAATTAACTAGTTTCTTTGAACGAAATTAGTCAAATTCTTAATCCTGGTTGTTTTGTTTACTTAGTATTGTGTCTCCTTTTAATTTCTTTTGAAATAAGATTTTTGTGATCGTACTCTAATATATTGTTTATGACTGCTTAGTCACTTATCCATCCTGGTGAACATTTCTTTCATATACAGATATATAAACCACAACTAAGAAGGGTGGTAAAAATATCATGACATAGGTCATAGGCAGAACCTTAATTAATGTAACTATTTAGCTGTAACACAAACATCTAATATGTTCATGATTTGTTCTTCAAACTATCAACCATACTTCTGGAAAACCCAGAGCTGAGCGGAGGGTTCGGTCTTCTTGATGTTCTTGCACTTGAAGACAGTGAGGAAGCGGATAGCTTGAAAGCAATATGTTTAAGCTGTTGGAGAGCTCTGACAATAGAATATAGAGCTCTGACAATAGAATATTCAGCAGAGATTTCTCTGACAACAGCTGTCATGACAAATATTATTCCCTTATTTTTCTAAAAAAGGAAAAAAATCTGAGTAGGTTGGAAAAGTTCATTTCTTCAAGATTCTACCGTAGTCCCCATTGTGTAAAAGCAAAGACCACAGAAATTTAGAACACATGTCAATACATGAATGGTACGTTATCTGTATTAAATAGAGCCTAAGGTTGTCTCTGAAAAACAATCAGAAGCACTCATTTCGCCATTACAAATCTAAAACTTTTGCTTCTCGCTTCCCTCTTTCTCCCTCTATCTCTCTCTGTCTCTGTTTTGTTTTGGAGAGAGATTATGACAGAGTCACCGTTGGGCTCGGATTCGCTTGGTGCAGGTCGGGAAGCAATTGGCTGACACGACCACTTGACCTTTTCCTTGTTGGTTTGTGAGCAGTAATTGGATCCCGACTGCATCAACTGAATCGGGGCCTTGCTGGTGAAAAATAAAACATCCAAATCCAATCAGATCTGAAAGAAATATATTATTCTCCTTCATCATATTCATTGTTTTTATGTGTAACTTTTTAGGTAAAACCTAGAAAAAAAGAGAACAAATTTTTTTTGTTTTTTTTTGAAATAAATCTTTGGTTGCTGATAGGCTATTGGGTTTCTTCAGATGATGATTTCACCCTTTTTAATAATCTGTGAATTTTTGAATCTTTGTGTTTGTTTTCCAAATGTTGACTAAGTCAATTGATATTATTCAGCCCAGGTTTTGAAATATTTAAGAATTTGATAGATGCCAGCATATTTGAATTCAAGATCTAGGGTTTAAATGTGATTAATTCTCTTATCTATCTGTTCTAACAGTTACTTCTGAACAGTACCCTTTAAGATTTTATTTATAAGGGTAGATATATGACGATGAGGAGCTCTATTCTTGAGAACCTTTAGGGTTTATGATTGATTTTACTTTAACAATATAATCAAAATGACCTGTTTTGATTAGTAAAAGGTAGCAGCCACTTATCATATAAAAAATAAAGGGTAATAGTCAAATTGCATTTACCTAGACCTGTTTTGATTAGTAAAAGGTAGCAGCCACTTATCATATAAAAAATAAAGGGTAATAGTCAAATTGCATTTACCTAGATTATGGTAGGTTTTTCTATGGTTTTTGTTTTTTTAGTGAGGCAAATCTTTTTACCGGTTTTGTGCCAGTTTAACTTCTTATGGTTCCTTAACATCTGAATAATAAGTATATTTATTTTATTTTTTCTGAATAAAAAGTTTATATACACACACAGATATGTAATTGTGTGTTAAAAATTGAGTAAATACGATTTAATAATCCACTATATATAAGTATGTAACTGTGTGAAAATTGGCTTTTTCATACATGAAGTATGCATATATGTTTTTTTAGACCTAAATTATACTATCGTGATAAATTATACATTAACTTAATAAAATTTTTATTACATAGTTAATCTTTTATTTTGTGCTAAACGTACATTTATTTTAACGGTGTTAACAAGAAGTTAAACCGTATCTATGTGGCTTTCAAGTCTGAAACCAAGTCGTCTACAAAAATCTGATACAATCTAATATAATTTAATACAAAACGATTTGATGTATTTTTTTGTCTTCCTCTTTCTTCAACCTCTTGACAATGAATTGGGGATTTTAAAATCTAGGGATTAGGTTTTTAGAATCGATTCTAGAATCTTTGATATCAATGTAATTCAGCTTTTAAATTGTATCAGATTTTTTAGACAAAATGATTTGGTTTCAGGCGTGGAAACCACGTAAACACAGTTCAACGTGTTCTTAACACTGTTCAGTCAAATTTAGTCAAATGTATGTTTTAGCACAAAATAAAAGATTAAGTATGTAATTTAAATTTTTATTTAGTTAATAAATGATTTAGCACAACGGTATAATTCAGATATATAAAAAAACATATGTGCATACTTCATGTATGAAAAAGCCAGTTTTCCTTAACTATATATATGAAAATGATTAAGTTTGTTGTGAAAAGAGATGAAGAGAGATGTTATTGCAGTAGTGTGAAATGAAGATTTTTTTCATTTTTGATATACAGTATAATGTTGATTGTTGAATTACGGTTGTGAATTGTTTAAGAGAACAATTGGTGTGTACTAAAGAAAGTAAGTAAGATTCTTTAAAAAAAAAACTAAAGAAAGTAAGAAACAGCATTAATCCAATAAGTACTTTTATTGCGGAATAAATGCAACTAATGATGTTAGTAGAAAACAAACGTCACAAAACAAAAAAGTTTAAATGTGACTTACAAAATTAGTTGGCTGTTTGATCATGTCTTTAATATATAAAACTTGGTTGTTGTTTTACGATGCATTTCGTTTACAGAGTAGTGTGTATTATCTTCTTGTATCTTTTGTTGCTTCACAGACTTTCTACTTGAAACTAAATTACAATGTGTACACTCACTAACGCTGATTGGATATGAGCGATTTGGTCAAAAAATTTATGCTGATGGACTTGTGAGGCTCTGACAATAGAAGATTTAGATGTTGGTGACCTAACCTCAAAGTACTGGTTCAATTTTTGGGGAGTATATTATCTTTGCTGATCTATTTTCTCTAACTGTTTTTATGCAATTACCGTGTGTTAATTTTTTTGGGCTTCCAACTCAAAACAAATTAAAAATGAATATTTGGCATAAATTCTTTATCTAAGATTTTTGTTAGTATGATAATGTTTATATATTTAAATTAAATTTGAATTTTGGTTATTTTATGCTTATGATTAAATAATTTTAATATAGTTAAAATCAAATTTAATAATTTTATATGTATTTATATCTGAATATATTCAGTTTTTATGTACTATTAATTGATGATATGTCGAAAATTGAAGAATGCCTTTCATATTTTATATATTAGATAAAACATAAGAAAAGATAATTAGAGTAGCGGTATACATAGATATACAAATTTGCGTTTTTCCTTTTTACGGCAAATCTCATTTTTTGATAAATCAAGCAAAGATCAAGGGGTAGTTCCATATTTGAGTTAGAAACATGTGAAAAAAGTAACAAATCTCGTGTTTTTTTTTTTTAATTTGCAAGGAAATGAATACCAACGTTTCATCAATATTATAGTATGTGTTGTGTAAATATTGTATTTATTAGCTTTGTTAAATTAGCTGAACAAAAAATGTTTGAAACTTCAAATAAAGCATAAAACACTAGTACAATAGAAAATTTTTTGGAGTAACGGAATGAGTTCAAATCCATAAGAGATAAAAAAATGGACTCTAATAACTTGTAAGTTGTAACAGAGAAATAGATGATAAACATAGACAAACTACCCATGATCCCTCTGTCCTTTCGTGTTTCAAACATGGTATAGCTTAACAACCTGATCAATATCAGCGCGACAGACAGGACATCCCAATTTCTTGTCTTTGATCTCTTTCAAACAAGAAACGCATCCAGCAACATGTCCACACGGCACACACACTGCTTCAGATGATGAATCCACACATATTACACACACTCTAGATCCTCCACCATCTTCTTTATCCTCACATTTTTCACAAGGGAGTGAGAGGTCGACATCGACCGATGGATAGTGTATGGAACCGTCTTCTACTGCCGCTACAGCTCTCAAAGGATAAACTGATGGCGCAACCTCATTGGAAACGTTGTTTTCACATATTGGAGGATTCAATGGCTGTATAAAATTTATAGTTAGTATCAAAAGTTTTAAATGAGGCACACAGATAGCAAATATCTTAACTCCAAAGTTTTATTTTGTGGCCATATATACCTGTGGAATTCCTTTACACGCCTCGCAAAACCAATTTAGCTGTTGGATGTCGCCTCTCTTCGCAGGTGCCAGCTTAAGCCGCATTTCTAAAATAGTTGAGATTAAAACCAAATAAAAAACTTATGTTTCTACTTCATAGAACAGATTCAATTAAACCAGAATAGCTTTTATGCCTTCTTCTTGTAACAATTTTCATGGTTAGACAGTACAAACCCTTCAACACTTACGCCAATCTACTTGAGCCCAACGCCTTGCATGAGAGATGTATCCCCTTCTTCTTTGCCTCTTGCGCGTTGGACCTATAAATGATAAGAAAGTTTTAATCAACAAGGAAAGATAAAGATTCCATGAACGTGGGAAAATGTCAAGAAAATTACTTGTGGAGTTATTACCAATCATCACTGAAGCATCAGACTGATCTGATTTTGGTTCCTCCAACTTGGCTTTCCACAAAGGGATCACCGTCCTTGGTTGTGCATCCTATATATATATCATCATCATCATCATAAAAGTTTCATAAGTATAGAATCTCAAAAGTTGACACATATCTCAGCATAATAGAAATGATTAGTTTTTAGTACCTGAAGACTAGCATACACAACCAACTCCAACTTGAAAGGCTTTGTAGGATTTTGTGAACCAGTTGGTACGATAACTACCCATCTGCAAAACAACAAGTTCTATGGCAGATTCATATTCATGTACAACAAAAAAATATAAGAAAGAAAGTGGTAAATAAAACAAAAGATACTCACACTCTTCTTGAAAGAAGCTGGGGAGCAAACAATTCAACATAGCTAGGGCCATAAAATTCACGCATCCAACCAGAGAACAAACATATGTGACTCTACAGAATCAAAACAGTTTAAAATAGTTATAGCTCATGACGTTTCAGGTAGTTTACTAGCCATTATTTCATGAAAATACGAAATAAATGTTACAAGCATATACCTCAATTGTGCGTACAATATTACTGTAACCTTGAGCTCTAGCAACTTCAAGAGGTGTCTGAAAATCATCATTCAAAACCAGTGGATTTGCTGCAAGAAAAAAAAACAAAACAGACATGCCAAATGTAAATTGAACACTATAAATAGATTACTAAAACTTTTCAGTCATCAAATTGGCAAGATAGAGATCAGAAAACTTACCACCGTGGGATAGAAGTAACTTAACCGTGTTTTCAAGACCTATATTTGCAGCATGGTGCAGAGGAGTCTCACCATTGCAATCTATCATACCAACAAACAACATAAAATGTCCAGATTCTATCTTAATGAGTTTCTCCATTTCATTCACCCCAACGAAGAATTAGCACAAAAACACACTTTGATGAGAGAAAAGATAACAAAATTTCATTTTAGGACTAAAGCACAAACTCTGAAAAAACAAGAAAGATGGAAAAAATGGGGAAGAAAGAAGATTCTTGATTAATTACCAAAACGAAAAGCATTGACATCGGAACCCAACTGAAGCAGAGTTTTTTCACCATCAAATAGCTTTAATTTCGTACAAGCTAAGATAAATGGCGTTCTTCCTTCTTTATCAACCCACTACATCCAAAACACACATTGAAAATTCAGAAAAAATAGAAACCTTACAAGTTTCCGATTTGTAGAGATTTGATCAAATAATTAAGAGAGCTGAAAAGATGTAGTGAGAAAGAAAAAATACCTCGAGTCCTGCATCTTCATGGCCAAGGGATTTGGTATCTTCGTTATCCTTGTGACTCACTTGTTCAAACAGTTGACCCATTATCACACAGAATTAGAAAAATCGAAATGAATAAAGTGATGAATGAAAAACAGAAACTCATTCTATATATAAGATTGCAAAACGAAAAGGGAAACTATTAGGAAAACACCTAACACTTTCATCGAAAATACAGAGTATTTCCCTGTTGAATTTCTTAACAAAGAAGTGTCGGAGAAAGTTAGGAGTTGACTCAGGACACAATAACGCCAAAAATTGCAAGACTTCAAACTCAACCCACTTGGAGATTACAATGGTCATAAAAGAGGCCAAAACACTTGCTAGTTCACATATATTCACTCCTAAGATAGAGTTGGATTGAAAAAGAGTCATCTGACCGTTAGATTAAGGTTCTTTTTTCCTTTTTTTGGTCAACGTTTTTTGTTAAGTTCGAATTGACATGGTTTTGTTAAGTTCAAGGAGAAGAGTTCTATGATAGATGCTGTTTTGATGATGGAAGGCATTGAGATTGATGATTGCATCCACTTGGAATAGTATCACAGAAATAATCGTGGTTCTCCATTCTTGACTGTGGAAGAGGCTCCTGGAGGCAAGACTCTGTACTTCTGAAGCGTCTTGCCTATTCGCCAAGTTTATAAATGATGAGTTTGAGATGGCTTCCAAGAAAATATTAAAACTATATCTTTTGTTAAACAATTAAACCTATATTCTTGTTAAGTCAGAATGTGATCACATGTAGCGTAAAGTGTATATATATAGTAAAATGTATATATATATATATAATCCAAAAGCGTTGGCCATGTCTTGCCCGTTCGCCGAGTTTATAAAACAGTTCGAGATAGCTTCCAATAAAATTATAAAGGATTTCGATATTAACCAGGTATTGAATAGCTAATTTGTAATGGCTATCCATAAGAATCATAACAACGGGTTAGAATAGGCCAATTTGTTTTGCTCCAACATCATCTTCACATCTCTGAACCAAGATTACATTTGTCCTATCGTGGAATCACAATGGGTATTTGTGTAAGAATGTGATCACTCCAAAAGCTTTGACCATGTTTTTGGCACTGGCCAATACATACCGAAGTGAAGATAGTATGCAAACTTGTTCGTGAATATCTTCCCTTATTCCCTTCATCGTGTATCATAAAAATAACATTAATAGGTTCTCGCATTTTTAATTGAACATAAACCTAAAAGCAAACGGATTAAACTTGTTATAGTGAGACCATATATATCAGTAGTGCAACTGCAAACTACCCAAAACATAGCTAACAAGAGATGCCTTTTCAACAAGAGTTTCGTAAGAATATTGTACAGCTAAAAGAATTTCATAACCTTTTCCCAGATTAAGAAATCTACTCAAGGCTGATATATTTATAAACTGCTACAACACATTGTGAGAAAAAAGGTTGAGAAGGGCTAGTTACTCTTAAGGCGTTAGATAACAGCTTCTTAGCTATAAGACCAACAAGCTGCATGCTCAAAATGTAGATGTAGTAATTATCCTTCACCTGCAAGTTCATGAATGTCTAGACTTAGACTTAGATCGAGCTTTGTGGAACTGTTACTGTTTGATGATACTTGGGATGGTTTCTTTCAGGCCTTAAGAGGGTGTCTAAAGATGAGAATCCATCATTCAAAAAGCCCGTAATCAATCACAGAAACCATCCCAAGTATCATCAACGGTAACAGTTCCACAAAGCTCGATTCCAAGTTGAAGACTTTATGCATAACCGTATGCACAAACATACATACATGAAAGAAACCATCCCAAGCTACTGATATTATCCGGAAAACCTTCTAAACTCATGACGGTCTCCATGTATCCGCCTTTGGATCATATACATTTATTGGACTTCTAGCCAAGTACGGTACCCAGTTCATACAAAACAAGATCTATCACACAAACTATCAACTATATATACTTCTGGAAACCCCAGAGCTGAGCGGAGGGTTCGGTCTTCTTGATGTTAAAAAGGAAAAAAATCTGAGTAGGTTAAAAAGGAAAAAAATCTGAATAGGTTAAAAAAGAAAAAAATTTGAGTAGGTTGGGAAAGTTCATTTCTTAATGACTCTACCATAGTCCCCATCGTGTGAAAGGGAAGACTTCATAAGTTTAGAACACGTGTCAATACATGAATGGTATGTTATCTGTATTAGATAGAGCCTAAGGTTGTTTCTGCCTGATAGGGTTCTTAAGAAAACAATCAGAAACACTCATTTCGCCATTACAAATCTAAAACTTTTGCTTCTCTCTTCCCTCTTTCTCCCTCTATCTCTCTCTGTCTCTGTTTTCTTTTGGAGAGAGATTATGATAGATTCACTGTCGGGCTCGTATTCGCTTGATGCAGGTCGGGAATCGATTGGCTGACACGACCACTCGAACTTTTCCTTGTTGGTTTGTGAGTAGTCATTGGATCCCGACTTCATCAACTGAATCGGAGCCTCGCTGGTGAAAAAGAAATAATCCAAATCCAATCAGATCTGGAAGAAATGTATTCTTCTCTTTCTTCATATTCTTGGTTTTTTTTTTTGTGTAACTTGTTTTAGATAAAACTTAGAAAGAAAGGGAACAAAATGTTTTTTTATTTATTTTTAATTAAATCTTTTGTTGTTGATAGGCTATTGGGGTTTTCCGATTTGAATGATGAATTCACCCTTTTTAATCATCTGCGAATTTTTGAATCTTTTTCAATCTTTGTCTTTGTTTTCCAAATGTTAGACTCTTGGTTTTAGTTATAATTATAAAGTCAACTAATATTATGCAGCCCATGTTTTGAAACATCTATACTATTATTTGCGAAGTCAAAAATCATATGTGTCGTCTCCAGAGTGATTTGCTTATCTATACTATTATTTGCGAAGTCAAAAATCCTACGTATCGTTTCCAGAGCAATTTGCTTATGTGTCATTATTAAAATCTATATATGTGTCGTTTTAATTAATTTTGATAGGACGATCATTAATTCTACGTGTCAATATGTGTGACATGGTTTTTTTCATTTATCATGTGCCATTGAATTTGTTAATGGACCAGCGGTTTTAATATTGATCATAGCCACTGAATTTGTTAAATGAGTCACCAACATAAAAACTCTAAACCCTAAAGCATTTATCATACTCTATACATGCTCGTATTGTGTTCCTCTTCTTTATTGTTCATAAACATCTTTTTATATATTGTGTTCGTATATGTTATGGAGTAATCAGTTATTGTTCGTAAATATAAATTGACATAAGCTTCTTTATTTTTTTTTTCCTTAAAACAAGAGGACATATTTAGTTCTGTTATGTTCTTTTCACTGTTTTGTGTTTGAATTTGTTTCTTTTAATTCGAGTTTGTAATCTTATATTGATATATACCTTCCACCATGCTGATTTGATTAGGTTATCTTTGTTGGTGGTTTATACAATGGACAACATGTCAAGAGGTAAACTTATATATTTGTTCTGTTGTTATATTCGTTCGGTTTACTTTTTATACAATTAGACAACTTATGATGCATCACTTATATTTTTAGAGATGCATCGTTTTGTATAAAAATATTCTAATTATATACTTCATGGTTATGATTTTAAGACGCATCGCTAATATTGCAAAGTCGAGTTGAATGATGCATCGTTTGAATTACAAAGCTTCAAGTAATTTATCTGAATTTTCTCTCTCTTTAGTTCAGATGTTCCCGTTTTGAGCTTCCAGCTGGCTCAACCTGATCGTGAACCTGAAGGGTAAGCGTAAGTCCATATTCCTTTTTTTTGTTACAACGTTATTGTTCCTTAAAAGTAAGTTGGCTCCACGAATTTATTTTCTTCGTGATTACTTGCATTTTATTTCGTTATTATTCACTTACATGTATAGTTTGATGTTCTTCTAAAAGATTATTACAATTTTGACATGTCAAGGTTTACACCTTGAGAAGCGCACACAATTTATGGGTTGGATGGATTATAATTGTTTGTTTTGCGAAGCTCGAAATCTCCAGTATTCAGAATTCCCATCACTACGTTTAATGGCACAATCTTTGTGTATTCTGTTCTGCTGTCTCTGTTTTTTATTTACTAGATTCTTGAGACATTTCATAACAACTTTTGTATAACGTGCGCCTCCCTCCTTTTTTTTTTAACACATGGTTCTGTCGTTAGTTTCTTCCATTGTTACATTTACTTATGTTCTAGATCCTAACAGAATACATGAGGAGGATCGGTGTACATTTGATTTGATGTCACATGATATCTGCCTTAGAGATTCACAGTCCTTAGTTTTACTAAAATGGAACTTTTTTTGTTTGTTTCTTTATAAAATTTAGGCTCATTCTCTTTATGACACAAGCAGATATAGGTCATGTATTATTAGACAAAACTGCGTTTGATAAAAGAACTTTGTTTGTTTCTTTATTGGTTGATCTAACTTTTGGGATATTGGATCATTTGTCTTTGTTGTTTTTTTTAGTTTACCAAGGTACAAGTTCTTGTGTATCACGTTTGAGGGTTTGCACGCATAATTGCTTCGGTTTTGTATGAAGTTCTAAAGACAGTGGAATTTCAGTGCTGAGGTGAATTTTTCTATGGGTTTGTTTTGATATAATCTTTTTCTTATTTTTTGGTGGATGTTTTGCAGCTTCCAGTCTTAGGACAACACTGAGACTATCCTATGCTTTGTTGGAAACACATTGTATCAGCAGTAGAGGGCTCAATGATTCATGTATGGGACTACTCTCAACCAAATAAGAAGGCTGTTTCTTCTCAGAAACCATAAACGATCAGGTCTTATGTCTGTTGCCATACCTTGACTAGGCAAGGAGAAAGAGGGGGATAGTTTCATTGCTGATCTGCAAAAAAAATTTGCTCATTTCCTGTTGCGGATGGACTGTCTCTCTCCAATGAAAGGAGCAACAACATGGCAAGAAGAGAAGCTTGGCGTAGTACAAGTGCAGGTGCAGCAGCGATTTCAGCTAAAGCCAGCATCAGGTCTAAGCTGAGGCTCTTGAAGAACGTGTATGAGAACGTCAACCCTTGTACGCCGCACCTGTGGGGGCTTGTGATCGTGGCAACAACTTGGGACGGTAGGATTAGGGTGTTCCATAACTACAGTTTACCAGTTCAAATATACAAAAGTGGAAAATGTGTATATGTAAACAGTGTTAAAGTAGTAGCATTCTTTGATTTAGATTGGAGCTAAAATTTGGAGCTCACGTTAGCTTTAAAATCATGAGCTAAAATTGGTCTCTTTGTATTTTGTGTTCAGTGCTTTGTGTGACACCTATTATGTGCGTGTGTGTAAGTAAACACCGACCGTGATTTAAAATTTGTCAAACTTAGAAGCGACAACAATGTGACTGACTACTGAATCTCTCTGGTTCTTAACATTTACAAAACATTAGTATAATCCTTTTTTGTGTCATTTTGTTGGTATTACTCCTTTAACCGAGGACTCTGAAATACGTTTATGTTTTGATATTTTCTTATCAGATGTTTGAAAGTAAAAAAATATATACTTGATGAATTGTATCTGATGAGCATAACAAGAACAAGAATACTACTTGAGCGACTCTCCTCCTTTCATATGTATTAAGAAAAACATACAAAAGAAAGAAAAGAAACTCCATCTTTAGAGCTTTACTTTATGTTTTTTGTTATTGTATTAGTCTTGATATATATATATATATATATATATATATAAGGCTTAAGATTTTGGATCAAAAAATTAGATCTTTCTTAAATCGATTAAGTGAAACCAGTTCAATTAATCTTTTTCCTAAAAAGTCATAGTTTTTTTAATTCATTTTCACTAATCTTACTAAAAATATAGCTTTTAAAGTCAATTCAACCGATCAATCTAAGACGGTCTTAATGGTTTTTTTTGTTTAAAAGATACAACACTCTCATCAATTTAATATAATACATGATCACAGCAAAAAGAAATTAGTTAAATTAGACAAAGCAGAAAAGTAAAAGACGAAGAAAAACTTGAATAATAGTATATCGAGACGACGAATATGATAAAGAAAGATAAGAAAGAAAATGAAGAAATTGGAGACAGTGAAAATAAGTCGGAAGAAATGGAAACGATAAAAACAAGCAGGAAGAAATCACAGATATTGAAGAAGAAAGAAAAATTAAGGAAGAAATATATTTTAATATTTTGTTTTTTTTGTACAATATTTTTTATCGGAGGTAACATATATAAATACCATTTTATTTATATATGATAGATACTATAATATGTTTATATTAACTGTAATTGTTTTTTAAATTAAGATAATTTATATATATATATAAGTGGTTTCATGAACGTAAGCTACAAGAAAATAATACTTGAAATGATGAAGCTGTTTTGATGTCAAAAAAATGTGCGACTGATATGAAGAAGGAGACTGAAGAGAAGGCCAAGATGGTTGAAAGTAAACTAAGAGAACAAAAGAGGAAATAAACATGACGGAAAATTTGTTCCTGAACTTTTACAGCTTTGTTGCAACTTTTGATCATCATTATTATTATACATGTGAAACGGACATTATGGTCAAATTTCCAATGAGAGCAATGCGATATCGTTTTTGAAAAGTTGTGTATTGTAAAAGTGTTTCATCTGAATTTGATTTTGATTGAATGAAAAAAGGTCTTGAAAAACCTCATTAGAAGTAGCATAATCAAAGCAAACAACGATAAAAAAAAAATGTCAGCCCACAAATCTTACGTTCTTTTTTTTATTGCACAAAAATTATTATACTATCTTTAAGGAAATTGATTCTGTACAAATCAATACAACTACAGAAGAAGTCGAAGGATATAAAAGAAGAAGAAGCAGAAAAGAAGACGAATAGACGACGAAGAAGTCAAAAAGTCAAAGACAAAGTCATATCAATTAATTCCAAAAGAAAAAATAAAAAGGTGGATAACCCAAACTAATGAAGCCGCATAAGGATAACAAGATGGGGAAGTTGAAGAAGAAGAAGAAAAAGAATCAGACGCTTGAGAGGTTAGAGAAAAAGAAAAAATGAGAAAACAAAGTAGTAGAAGAATAAGC
>NW_006256909.1:14133157-14135870 GCF_000478725.1 Eutrema salsugineum | reverse complement strand
AGAGTTAAAGTTGTAGAGGATGAAGATGAAGAAGGAAACGAGGAAAATGAGAGCAAAAAAGAGGAGGAGAAGAAGAGAGAGATGATTAAGAAAAACTCAAAAAATACAAGAACATATATGTTCAAGATAAGGAAGGAAAACGGAAGTTGAAGATGACAAAGTATGAGAAGGTGAAAATGGGAAAGGAAGCTAAGAGAAACTTAGAACAAGAAATTAAAGAAAACAAAGAAGAAAAATGTGATGAATTATAACAAGGAAGAAGAACAAAAACAAGATGGATAAAAAACAAAAGAAAAGAAGAAGAATAAATCGAAGAAGACAAAGATTATAAAAAACAAGAAGCCCAAGATGATTAAGAAATTAAGAAAAATAATATGAAGAAGAAAAATAAGAATATAAAGAAGAGGAAGAAAAAGAAGAAGATAAAGATGAAAATGTAGAAAATGTAGAAAATGAAGAAAATCGGAAGAGAAAACGAAAACGATGAAAAATAATAATCGGAAGGGAAAGACAATGACAAACCGAAAGAGAATGGAGAAGAACAATTGTTCGAAAAAAGATGATAAAGAATAAGTCAAAGTCAAAGACAATTAAGTAGAAGAAGAAACATAAATCAAATCCGTTAAAGAAGAAGAACGGAAACATGTAGAATAACTGATTAGAATGACAAACACTTACGAGAAAATGAAGAGAGAACTCTGGCGAGAGAGAGGTAAAAAGAATTACAGAAAAATAAACTTATGTAATTACAATATTTTAGTAAATAGAACAATATATTTATTATGGTTGTTATATTTTTTTATTGGTTGAATTTCTAACATTGTTGTTATATTTATGTTTGGTTTTTTATTTGTAACAAAGTTAATAATTTAATGATGTAATCAACCAATTATATTTTGTGTTAAATCTTCTGACATTATATTTTTTAGCGAATTTAAAACACATCAACTATTCTATCTTGGGGTCTTGGGATATTGGATCGGTACTCTCTTTGCTTTTGTTGTTATTTTTTTTAGTTTGATTAGTTACAAGTTTTTTTATTTTCACGTTTGATAGTATTATGTAAATTACTCACAGTATTAATTTTTTGTCTGTTTAAGTTAAACAGCTAAATACGATCTCTTTATGCATCAATATTAACTGTTCAAACTAGATTTTAACCCGTGCATCCGCACGAGAATTTTGTTTTAATCAAAATTTTTAATCTAATTTATGTTTTATTTATAAATATAAGTTTTAATAAATAAGATAAAAAATTTGTGTTTAGATATAATTTTTTTTTATTTTTTTGTATTATTATGACCACCATGATTATAAAAACGTAATTTTAACCCGGTTATTTTATTAATCAAAAAATGATCGTTATTATAAAAATATATTTCTAACGCGCTCATTTTATTAATCCGAAAAAGACCATGATTATAAAACAATAATTCTAACCCGTCCGTTTATATTACTTTATAATATAAATATTTACTAATTTTGAAATAATTTTCTCCTAATATCTTGCATGCTTTGATAACCTAACCCGCATAAGACCATAATTATAAAAAAATCTTAACTTGTCCCATCAAATTATTATATAATATTAATATTTATTTATTTTTAATATGTGAAATTTTAATCTGATAGAATATGATTAAAAAATATAATAAGATATTTGTTAATCATATGTGTTATTCTGAAAATCTTATTCAAATTTCAAATGTTAAATTAAATCTAACATATATTTAAGGAAGTCTATTTAAATTAATATCTATAGACTATAGATATAACCTATATTTAAGAAATTTTTTAGTTATCTAAATTAATATCTAATTTTCGGAATTAAATTTAAATATATAAAAAATATTTTTTAGAAAAACTTTGGAGTATTTAGAAACAAACACTAAAAATGCTTCTGTTTTAGTATAATAGATTTATAAAAAATTAGAGTATGTGATCATCATTTTCGGAAGAACAATTCTTGGGTTCACCTCTAGGGGTGAATTCATTCATTCACCCCCTCTTATTTTAGCCAATGAGAATCTGCCATATAATAAAATCACTTAAAGTAACTTACCAAAATAGCACATTTTAAATATATTTTTTTAAATAAGAAAAAACTAAAGCCTAATTTGAAAATATTGAACCCAAACATAATATTAAAGTTTATGTAAAATTATTTTTAATAAAAATATATTTTACATAATTATTTGTTTTATTTTCGAAATTTAAAAATAAAAAAACTAAACCCTAAATTGGAAATAGTGAACCCAAACATAATATTAAATTATTTTTTTAATGAAAAAAACTAAATTCTAATTTAGAAATAGTGAACCCAAACATAATATTGAAATTTATGTAGAATTAGTTTTAATAAAAAAAAATATTTTTATATAATTATTTGTTTTATTTTTGGAATTTTAAATAAAGAAAAACTAAAACCTAAATTGGAAATAGTGAACCCAAGCATAATATTAAATTATATATATATTTTTTTAATATATATATATATATATATTTATATAATTATTTATTTTATTTTCAGAATTTTAAACCCTAATCTCTAAATTCTAATTTTTATACTCTAAATCATAATTTATAAACCTTTAAAAAATTAAAATAAAAACTAAACCCTAAATTCTAATCTTTATATATATTATTTATTATATATATATTATCAATTGAGTATTTAATCTTTTAATTTTAATTTTTTATTTTTCTTTAAAGA
>NW_006256909.1:14130812-14132997 GCF_000478725.1 Eutrema salsugineum | reverse complement strand
ATATTTCCGCCTTGTGGGCTACCACCTAGTATTTATTATTGCCATTGTTAAGAAGTTAAAACCCTAACATCTCTTTTCGGTGCCGTCGCTTTCTTCCTAGAATGAAGATGAGGCGAGAAATCAAAAGAGAACCAATGAAGTTTACCGATCTTCCTCAAGAATTGGAATCGGAAATACTTTCTAGGTTCCGGCCACAACTCTATACATCTACCTGCAAAAGATGGTGCGCTTTATTCAAAGATTCGAGATTTATCAAGAACAACTTGGATAAAGCAGCAACGCAGGTGATCTTAAAGAAGGATAATAGTGTCTATTCAGTTAGCATTAATATCTATTGAATCGACAACAGTTTTGATCCATCCGTTGAGTTTACAGGTAAACTTAAGAGTTTAAAAGACTCAGAAGAAGTCACGATATCTAGTATCTTTCATTGCAATGGTTTATTATTGTGCACCACTGAAGAGAATAGACTTGTCGTTTGGAACCCTTGTACTGGTCGAACTAGGTGGATTCAGACAAGTTGGAATAGTAACAAAACTTACTATAACTATGTTCTTGGATACCAAAGCAACAACAAATCTTGCGACAGCTACAAAATCTTGAGATTTGGCTATTATTACAACGACCTGAACGATCTGGTACATGAGTTTAAAATTTATGAACTTAACTCTGATTCATGGGGGGTTCTTGATGATGTTAATGAACAGAACTGGACTACAATAAGAAGTCGCAGAGTGTCTTTGAAGGGAAATACTTATTGGGCTGCTTGGGAAAATAAAAACCCCTTCACTAATAGATTTTTACTCAGGTTTAATTTCAAAAGAGAGAGATTTGAACGTTTTTCTCTTCTGTTTCAATGTAATGATTTCCATGTGAGGTTGGTTCTCTCAGTTGTTAAAGATGAGCAACTTTATGTGTTACTTCAGAGTCCTTATAGAGATATAAAAATGAAGATATGGGTGACTGATACTAAGATCGATGAGGCCAAAGATACTAATATCCAATCCTTCTCAGTTGTGTATTTCGGTGATATTATGAGAACAAGTATGACCGCCGTGGAGAGTTTCTCGGTGGACGAGGATAATAAATAGGTCGTGTATTGTCGTAGAGACAGGAAAAATAAAGAGACCATGTTTTACATCGTTGGAGGAGACCATAAGATACATGTATGTAAACAAGCTCAAGGATGGATGGCACAAGGACCATATGATAATAATTGTCCACTTCTCGTCAGCTATGTTCCAAGTTTGGTTGAAATTCAGCAAATGGAGGAAAATGGAAAAGGTGGTTAGTCCATTCAAGATACCTCGTTTCTTTGCACGAGATTAGTTCAAATTTCGAAACTGGAGTCAGATAAAAAAGGTTACTAGTCAATTAACTAGTTTCTTTGAACGAAATTAGTCAAATTCTTAATCCTGGTTGTTTTGTTTACTTAGTATTGAGTCTCCTTTTAATTTCTTTTGAAATAAGATTTTTGTGATCGTACTCTAATATATTGTTTATGACTGCTTAGTCACTTATCCATCCTGGTGAACATTTCTTTCATATACAGATATATAACCCACAACTAAGAAGGGTGGTAAAAATATCATGACATAGGTCATAGGCAGAACCTTAATTAATGTAACTATTTAGCTGTAACACAAACATCTTATATGTTCATGATTTGTTCTTCAAACTATCAACCATACTTCTGGAAAACCCAGAGCTGAGCGGAGGGGTTCGGTCTTCTTCATGTTCTTGCACTTGAAGACAGTGAGGAAGCAATATGTTTAAGCTGTTGAAGAGCTCTGACAATAGAAGATTTAGCAGAGAGCTCTGGCAACAGCTATCATGAGTCATGACAACATTATTATTTCTCTAAAAAAAGGAAAAAATCTGAGTAGGTTAAATAAGTAAAAAATCTTAGTAGGTTAAAAAAGAAAAAAATCTGAGTTTGTTGGGAAAGTTCATTTCTTCACGACTCTACTGTAGTCCCATTGTGTAAAGCAAAGACCACATAAATTTGGAAGACGTGTCAATACATGAATGGTACATTATCTGTATTAAATAGAGCCTAATATTGTCTCTGCCTGATAGGGTTGTTAGGAAAAACAATCAAAAACACTCATTTCGCCATTACAAATCTAAAACTTTTGCTTCTCTCTTCCTCTTTCTCCCTCTATCTCTCTCTGTCTCTGTTTTC
>NW_006256909.1:14129103-14130712 GCF_000478725.1 Eutrema salsugineum | reverse complement strand
GAATGGATCCCGACTGCATCAACTGAATCGGAGTCTCGCTGGTGAAAAAAAAACATTCAAATCCAATCAGATCTGAAAGAAATATATTCTTCTCCTTCATATTCATTGTTTTTTGATGTGTAACTTATTTTATGTAAAACCTAGAAAGAAAGGGAAAAAAGGTTTTTTGTTTTTTTGAAATAAATATTTTGTTGTTGATACTTGATAGGCTATTTGGGTTTCTTCAGATTTAGATGATGCTTTCACCCTTTTTTAATCATCTGTGAATTTTTGAATCTTTGTGTTTGTTTTCCAAATGTTGACTCTTGGTTTAGTTATAATTATAAAGTCAATTGATATTATTCAGCCCAGGTTTTGAAACATTTCAGAATTTGATAGATGCCAGAATATTTGAATTCAAGATCTAGGATTTAAATGTGTTTAATTCTTTTATCAATCTGTTCTAACAGTTACTTCTTAACAGTACCCTTTAAGATTTTATTTATAAGGGTAGATATGACGATGAGGAGCTCTCTTCTTGAGAACCTTTAGGATTTATGATTGATTTTACCATGGATATGGTTTGACGATATAATCAAAATGACCTGTTTTGATTAGTAAAAGGTAACAGCCACTTATCACATACAAAATAAAGGGTAATAGTCAAATTGCATTTACCTAGATTATGGTAGGTTTTTCTTTGGTTTTTGTTTTTTGGACAACAATTATGCTGGGTTTTGTGAGGCAAATCTTTTTACCGATTTTGTGCCAGTTTAACATCGTATGGTTCCTTAGCATCTGGATAATAAGTTTATAACTTTATATAGACACACAGATATGTAACTGTGTGTTAAAAATTGAGTAAATACGATTTAATAATCCACTATGTATAAGTATGAAACTATGTGAAAAATTAGCTTTTTCATACATAAAGTATCGATATATGTTTTTTTAGACCTAAATTATACTACCGAGCTAAATTATACATTAACTTAATAAAATTTAAATTACATAATTTTTTATTTTAGCATTAAACCGTATCTATGTGGCTTTCAAGTCTGAAACCAAGTCGTCTACAAAAATCTGATACAATCTAATATAATTTAATACAAAACGATTTGATGGAATTTTTGTCTTCCTCTTTCTTCAACCTCTTGACAATGAATTGGGAATTTTAAAATTTAGGGATTAGGTTCTTAGAATCGATTCTAGAATCTTTGATATCAATGTAATTCAGCTTTTAAATTGTATGCTCTTAACACTGTTCAGTCAAATTTAGTCAAATGTATGTTTTATCACAAAATAAAAGATTAAGTATGTAATTTCAAATTTTATTTAATTAATGAATGATTTAGCACAACGGTATAATCTATACTATAAAACATGTTCAACTTTCTCCAGTTACTTGCTACATGTCCTCTTAAAATATTAATTAAAAAAACTCTTCACATCTGTGTCCAACGCATGAAGAATTCGATATGGGCCCACAATTTCGTTTGATAACTTTTAATTACTGAATAGATGAATACTCTTATTTATAGTGAAGCTTCCCCTTCTCAATTATCCAAGGTTGTCGATGTGGACACCTAAAAAACAAACTTTAAAAAAAAATTGTCATAGGTATTTATGA
>NW_006256909.1:14080107-14129003 GCF_000478725.1 Eutrema salsugineum | reverse complement strand
CTCTCTGTCTCTGTTTTCTTTTGGAGAGAGATTATGATAGAGTCACCGTCGGGCTCGGATTCGCTTGGTGCAGCTCGGGAAGCAATTGGCTGACACAACCACTTGACCTTTTCCTCGTTGGTTTGTGAGCAGTGAATGGATCCCGACTGCATCAACTGAATCGGAGTCTCGCTGGTGAAAAAAAAAACATTCAAATCCAATCAGATCTGAAAGAAATATATTCTTCTCCTTCATATTCATTGTTTTTTGATGTGTAACTTATTTTATGTAAAACCTAGAAAGAAAGGGAAAAAAGGTTTTTTGTTTTTTTGAAATAAATATTTTGTTGTTGATACTTGATAGGCTATTTGGGTTTCTTCAGATTTAGATGATGCTTTCACCCTTTTTTAATCATCTGTGAATTTTTGAATCTTTGTGTTTGTTTTCCAAATGTTGACTCTTGGTTTAGTTATAATTATAAAGTCAATTGATATTATTCAGCCCAGGTTTTGAAACATTTCAGAATTTGATAGATGCCAGAATATTTGAATTCAAGATCTAGGATTTAAATGTGTTTAATTCTTTTATCAATCTGTTCTAACAGTTACTTCTTAACAGTACCCTTTAAGATTTTATTTATAAGGGTAGATATGACGATGAGGAGCTCTCTTCTTGAGAACCTTTAGGATTTATGATTGATTTTACCATGGATATGGTTTGACGATATAATCAAAATGACCTGTTTTGATTAGTAAAAGGTAACAGCCACTTATCACATACAAAATAAAGGGTAATAGTCAAATTGCATTTACCTAGATTATGGTAGGTTTTTCTTTGGTTTTTGTTTTTTGGACAACAATTATGCTGGGTTTTGTGAGGCAAATCTTTTTACCGATTTTGTGCCAGTTTAACATCGTATGGTTCCTTAGCATCTGGATAATAAGTTTATAACTTTATATAGACACACAGATATGTAACTGTGTGTTAAAAATTGAGTAAATACGATTTAATAATCCACTATGTATAAGTATGAAACTATGTGAAAAATTAGCTTTTTCATACATAAAGTATCGATATATGTTTTTTTAGACCTAAATTATACTACCGAGCTAAATTATACATTAACTTAATAAAATTTAAATTACATAATTTTTTATTTTAGCATTAAACCGTATCTATGTGGCTTTCAAGTCTGAAACCAAGTCGTCTACAAAAATCTGATACAATCTAATATAATTTAATACAAAACGATTTGATGGAATTTTTGTCTTCCTCTTTCTTCAACCTCTTGACAATGAATTGGGAATTTTAAAATTTAGGGATTAGGTTCTTAGAATCGATTCTAGAATCTTTGATATCAATGTAATTCAGCTTTTAAATTGTATGCTCTTAACACTGTTCAGTCAAATTTAGTCAAATGTATGTTTTATCACAAAATAAAAGATTAAGTATGTAATTTCAAATTTTATTTAATTAATGAATGATTTAGCACAACGGTATAATCTATACTATAAAACATGTTCAACTTTCTCCAGTTACTTGCTACATGTCCTCTTAAAATATTAATTAAAAAAACTCTTCACATCTGTGTCCAACGCATGAAGAATTCGATATGGGCCCACAATTTCGTTTGATAACTTTTAATTACTGAATAGATGAATACTCTTATTTATAGTGAAGCTTCCCCTTCTCAATTATCCAAGGTTGTCGATGTGGGACAACCTAAAAAACAAACTTTAAAAAAAATTGTCATAGGTATTTATGAACTTGAGTTAAATTTGGATCCTCAATACACCCATATGTCTTTTAGGTCTATCAGTATATACATATTTATACAAAATTTAGTTCATATATATCTAATATAACAAAAACAATCTTAAAATTAAATAAATATTAAAAAAAATAATTAAAATAATTAAAAATTTATATAAAAAATGATCCACTCTTTCCATCTAAGTCACAGATCATCATTTTTAATTGATATACAGATGACATGTGGTGTTTTTTATAATTTAAGATTACAATTTAAAAAAAATTAATAAATTTTAATATCAAGTTTTAAATCTACCAAATAAAATGAACAATTTTTTCATTAATTGATTGATATTGATTGAATATTTTTTTTTATATAATTCTTAATTTTTTATGATATTGCATTTTAAATTAATTTCTAATATTATTTTTTAGACAAAATTTCTAAAATTTTAACACATATAACAAATAACTATTATATTACATTTTTATGATTTCTAAATTTTTTTTGGATTAAAATTCTAAATGATTATATTTATTATATAGATTTAAAATAGTTATAAAAAAATCCGCACGTTATGTGCGGGTATTCTCCTAGTTCAGATATAAAAAACACATCTATGCATACTTCATGTATGAAAAAGTCAGTTTTCCGTAACTATATAAATGTTGTAATTCACACAAAATACTCTGTTTTTGTTTTTTTTTTCATTTGGTGTTTTGTAAGTTTGAGAGAATAAAATTTTAACTTGTTTTTCATTTCATACTCTCATACTTGATACAAAGACACTCTTACAATATATAAAAGAGGCACACAAATTAGTATCAAAAGTTTTAAATGAGGCACACAAATTAGCAAATATCTTAACTCCAAAGTTGTATTTTGTGGCCATATATACCTGTGGAATTCCTTTACATGCCTCGCAAAGCCAATTCAGCTGTTGCATGTCGCCTTTCTTCGCAGCTGCCAGCTTAAGCCGCATATCTAAAAAAATTCGAGATTAAAACCAAATAAAAGAGTTATGTTTCTACTTCACATAACAGATTCAATTAAACCAGAATGGTTTTATGCCTTCTTCTTGTAACAGTTTTTCATGGTTAGACAGTACAAAACTTTCAACACTTACGCCAATCTACTTGAGCCCAACGTCTTGCATGAGAGATGTATCCCCTTCTTCTTTGCCTCTTGCGCGTTGGACCTATGCATGATAAGAAAGTTTTAATCAACATGGAAAGAAACAGATTCCATGAACGTGGGAAAATATCAAGAAAATTACTTGTGGAGTTATTACCAATCATCACTGAAGCATCAGACTGATCTGATTTTGGTTCCTCCAACTTGGCTTTCCACAAAGGGATCACCGCCCTTGGTTGTGCATCCTATATATATCATCATCATCAACATAAAAGAACAAACATATGTGACTCTACAGAATCAAAACAGTTTAAAAAAGTTATAGCTCATGACGTTTCAGGTAGTTTACTAGCCAATCGCTGAAAATACGAAATAAATGTTACAAGAATATACCTCAATGGTGCGTACAATATTACTGTAACCTTTAGCTCTAGCAACCTTAAGGGGTGTTAAAAAATCATCGTTCCGAACCATTGGATTTTCTGCATGGAAATTAAAAAAAAAAAACAGACATGCCAAATGTTAATTGAACACTAAATAGATTACTAATACTTTTCAGTCATCAAATTGTAGAACTTTGAACTCTCAAAATCGTTTAGGGATCGGAAACACGGATTTTACTCTGTTTTCTCTATCTCTTTCTTTCTTAATCAATATTCAATGTATTATACTTTTATGTATTACTTGATTCTTTGTAAATGAAAACCACACACTTTTATTAGATAAACAGTCAGTATTTATAGTTACATGACACACTTTGACTAAGAGACATGTCTCTAGAAGACACCCCATTGTAAAGACACACATTGATCAAGGGACATGTCTTTAGAAGACACCCCATTGTAAAGACACATACATACATGTGTAACTGTTTTGGAGTTACCAAATCTATTCGCACCTTTTCGAATAGTTTGACATAAAACAGTTACCTAGTTATATAATATATGATTTTTATAAAATAATAAAACATGATGAATACTTGATCACATCCAACACTCCTCTTTGATCATGGCTTCATCACTACACCTAGTTCTTCATTGCTTCCTCCAAAGCCTGAGGTTCTTCGGCCATCATAAGACACATCTCGTGTATATGAGCCATCTCTTCAACTTCATTTGTTTGTTGCATCAAATCGTTGATCGATCTGAGTCCTCTTAGACCAACAGATGTTTCTCCTTCTTCAATCGTGTTCTGAACTCCTCTATTTGAGATTTTTAATTGGTTGAATGCATCACTTATTTGATCTACTTGAGCATTTATATCGTTATTTGCTCCTTAATCTCCTTGTTCCCTTGAAGACTTGATCTTGAATGGTGAAAGAATTGATTTCTTCACTTCCTTCTTATCCCAATTCCATGTCTTCTCTTCATCAAATGTCACATCTCTTGACACTTCGATCTTCTCTTCATTGAGTAAGAACACTCTGTATCCTTTTGATTCATTGCTATAACCAACGAATATCCCTTGCTTGGCTTTAGCGTCGAGTTTTCTTCTCTTCTCATTTGGAACGTGTACGTAACATACACACCCAAATATCTTCAAGTGATTAACACTTGGTTTCTTCCCACTTCATACTTCTAATGGAGTCACGCCTTTCTCCAAAGGCTTAGATGGTAGTCTATTTTGCTAATAAGTTGATGTTGCAATGGCTTCAGCCCAAAACTTGTTTGAAAAACTCCTCTCCGTGAGCATCGATCTAGCCATTTCAACAAGCGTACGGTTCTGTCTCTCCGCAACACCGTTCTGTTGTGGAGTGTAGGGTGTTGTTATCTCATGATGTATGCCACTCTTTTGACATAGTTTGATGAATTCTCTTGATAGAAATTCACCACATCCATCTGTTCTAAGCCTTTTGATCTGATTCTCCAATTGGTTCTCCACATAAGGCTTGAATATATTGAATTTTGTGATCACTTCACTCTTGTTCGTCAAAAAAATATACCCAAGTCATCCTTGAGAAATTATCAATAAACGTGAGGAAGTACTTGTTCCCATTTATTGACTCCGTTTGCATTGGACCACACACGTCCGAATGAATAAGCTCCAAAGTTTTGTTTGTGTTGCTTAAAGATTTCTTTGGAAAACTCCTCCTTGATTGTTTTTCCATCTCACAAACATCACATATGTCTTTTATTACTTCAAACTTTGGAAGATCTTCTACAATCTTTAGTGTTTGCATTATCTTCATCTTGTCATAATTCATATGACCAAAATGCTTGTGCCAAAGATTTGTTTGTTCTTCTTTTTCTTCGAAACACTACAAGAAAGATCAGGTTTTACGTCGGCAGATATCGACGTAAAATCGACGTAAAAGAGCATTTACGTCGAATTAACGACGAATAAAAAATCATCGTAAAACAATCGTCGTAAAACCGAAATCGTCGTAAAATCGTCGTAAAATTACCAACCCAGGATCGTCGTAATATCGTCGGAAACTATTCGTCGTAAACTCGACGTAAATTTTCCAACGAAAGTACAACGAAATAAGTCCATCATAAGAACGACGTAAAATCGATGTAAAATTATATCGATTTAACAACGATTAGGAGACGAACAATTTCAATTAAGAAAAATTAATTTTTTAATTATCGATGTTAATTCGTCGTAAAGTTTCGACGTAGATTCGACGTAAACATATTCGACGTAAATTCGTCGTAAAATGTTCGACGTTAGATCGACGTAAATTTACGACGAATTTACATCGATTTATAAATTAATTATTTAATTCGATTTTAATTTAATTAATGAATTTTTAAAATAATCAAAAAATTTAAAATAGAAAAAAACATTTTAAATTAAAATTTAAATTCGAAAATAATTTATATATAAAAAAATTTAATACAAATTGTTTTTTACAAAAAAACCTAATCTACAATGTGATTTCGTAATCGTCGAAGTTGAGATCGACGTCACGAGGAGGCTCTCCGTCTTGGCCGCCCGTCGCTGCTGGACCGTCGTTTCCCGTCTGCACTACCGGAGCCGAAGACTGACCCTGCGTCTGCTGGTCCGATGGTCTACCGGAAGTACCACCGGCCTCAAAGACGCCTCGTGCTCGCTGTTGCCTCGCTCGGATTGCGGTGGTCAACTGCGGAACCGCTTCCGCAATGATGTCGAAGAGATCGTGAATCTCGGTGAGCTCCTGCTTCTGGGCCACTTGCTCATGCCTGAGAGTGGTGATCTCAGCATTGGCCGTAGCAAGCTCCTGGCGAAGATGACTTGGATCCTCCTGCGTGCGAAATCCGGAAGCCGAGGCGGCAGGACAGTCTCTAATAGAGCCCATCCCTAAGGTTCGGCCCTTCTTCTTCGGAGCAACCTACAAATGGAAATAAAATCGTTAATTATTTATTAAGTAATAAATATAATAAATTTTTAAAAATTGAAATAGATCATACCTCCTCGAAAATCTGGTCTTGCTCAGCGACAGTCAACGGTACTTGGATAGTACCGTCAGGTGTGGCCTGGATCTCCCGCTCGGCGATCCGCTGAATAGCGGCATTGTAGATCTCCTCTGACCGAGCGTCGACAAAGCTCCCGTCCCTCTTCCGGTGAGTGGTCTCGAAGAGCTTCGTCATTGGAGGAAGTTCTCCTCCGTTCTCCTCGGCCTACCAATTAATAAACATTAGTCAAAAATATTTAATAAATTATAGCAATAATTAAAAATGAAATAATAATGAAATAATTTATATTTAATTACTTATCATCATGAGACGTCTTCCCGCAAAAGATATTTGGCCAGAAGTGTGCGGGGTCACTAACTTCTGACCGTCAGGACCGACCCGGTTTCGGACGGCCGAACACTTAGCCGCAGTGGTTTGGACATGCGGGTCCAGCCAATACGCCTTCAACCCGTTCCAACAGAAAATGGACATGGAGCTCGGCTTTGCGTCGTCGCCATCGGTCTCCCACTTCCGCTTCCAATCGGAAACGGTGTTGACTAGGCGTTTCTGCGCCTTCAGCCGGAAAGCTTCGCGTACCGTCTCGTTGATCCCGATGTCCCAGTTCCACCGTTGCTGCAAAAGAAAACAAATTAAAAATTATATAAACAATATAAAAGTAAGATTAATTAAATTTAAAATAATTTGAAATGATATAAATAAGATTTAAAAAACATTACCGCGAAGCACTTGTACCAAGTGTCGAACGTCTCTTGCGACACCTTGCTCCAGTTGTAGTGCGGCTCAACGAAATGACTCTTAATTGTGTCGGAAACGCTCCGACCGACACAATTATCCAAGTTAAACCTATGAAACCAAAAAAAAAACATTACATTAATATTTAAGTAAATTAAAGCATTAATTTAAAAAAATATAAAAAACAAAAAATTTTACTTACCAATAAGAGCCTGGTTCCGCTTTTCCGGGAACCAGACGTCGTAAAGCCCCCCCGTCCCGGTAGGGCTAGTAAGTCCTCAACCGTAAATTGGGCATACGGATGAGGAGGGTGGGCTACCGGTTCTTCAGCCGGCGGTGGAGGTGGTGGTGGAGGTGGTGGTGGAGGCGGTGGTGGAGACTGCTCCGCTACGGTATTCGGAACCTGGGAGGCTCCGGAAGATGAAGGGACATCGGTCCTGGTGTTCCCCGAGGCAGACGCCCGGGAAGAGTGTCCGTCCGCCACAAAGTTGATGTAGTGCGTCCTCCGTCGAGTCATCGTCTGCAAAACCGGAAAATTTTTATTTTTGAAATTACAAATTAATTTTAAATTATGATCCTAAATCTAACAAACACCGTAAATCCTTAATCTAACAACTTCTGATCCTAAATCTAACAAATTCCGAGCCTAAACTAATTTCCGACCTAAACCGTTTGTATTTCTAAACTAATTAAAAATAAAAATTAGATTTTAAGTAAAAAAAAATTACCTGATTTTTTGGGTTTGCAGGGAAGCAACGAAGTGAGGAGGAAGCAGGGAGAGGAAGAAGTTGAATGAGCGACGAAATGAGGAAGGGGTGCTTCCATATATATAGAATTTTTATTCGTCGTAAATCCGACGTAAACATGACGACGAATTTACGACGAAATTGTCGTAAATCCGTCGTAAAGGTGCAACCGTACAACAAAGCGAATAAGACAAACACACGTGGCTGTATCTGGGCTTTGCGACGAATTTACGACGGTCAGGGTTAGTTGTCGTAAAATCGTCGTAAAATTACGATGAATTTACGATAAATCCTTATAAATCATAAAAATTATAACGGCTATGTATTTACATATCGTCGTAAAATCGTCGTAATATTACGACGATTTTACGATGGTATGTACGAAAATGATGAATTACAAAAATTGAAACATCCATAAGCACATACAAGCATGTCTATACATGCTAAATGTGGTCTGTATAACTTTCTAGCATGTTTACATAAGATAATCAAGAATTTGGTTTGATCTAAGATAAATCCTTACATCTTCTCTAAATGTATATAACACCTTAAAATTACTTGATAAACACATATATGTCAAATTTTGAAATTTTTTTTTGTTGTTTAGAAAGTTGTTTTACCTTATGAGATGGTAAGCCATATCATTCTCTTCATCTAAATCCCCTCCTGAACCCCAGAAAAGATTGATTATAAGTTTTAGGGGTTACATTTCGTCGTAAACTCGATGGTATTTTACGACGAATTTACGACGAATGGGTGTGATTCGTCGTAAATTCGTCGTAATAGTCAACATATGTCCAAATCAACACTTAAACAAATTTTCTTTTCATTAATTGTCTTTCATTTTTTAAACAAATTTATCAAATTTGACAAATGTTACATTTAAACGTTCAAAGCATGCAATTATATAAATGCCAACATCATACTTAATTAATTAGTCTTCAATATTTTCCTCGTTCTCCTCATCATCATCGTCATCATCACTGCTTGTTTGAAATTCGTCAGCACCTTCTTCTGTTTCGTCCCCATGTAAATCTTCAACTTGTCGATTACGTGGATCAATTAAAAGAACATTTTCTTCAACATCAGGTTCTGTAATGTCGACACAATCATCTTGTTGCATTGGCGGGAGATCTACACCATCAATTATACCCCTTGGAGCAACTTTGACAACCGCCAGCCATGAAATTCCCGTACTCCGAACTCGAGGATATGGAACAAAGGTGACTTGTCCAACCTGATAGCATTCCGTATGCTGGGAAATCGCTTATTTTCCACATAAGCACCGCTCGCATCGTAAAATTTTTACCACTCGAACAGTCATATGTTCGTACTCCAACATGCCACAACTGGTTTAACTCATGTATGAGTGGTTGCAAAAACACATCAAGGGCCCGCTTCGGGTGATTTGGACCAGGGACTAATATACTTAGAAACAAAAACTCTCTTTGCATGCACATATCTGGAGGAAGGTTATATGGCGTAAGAATCACATGCCATAATGAATATTGCCTACCAGACATACCAAATGGACTAAACCCGTCAGTGCAAAGACCAAGATAAACATTTCGCTTAGACCTAGCAAAGTCTGGATGTACGGTGTTAAAATGTTTCCAAGATTTCCCGTCAGACGGGTGAGTCATTTTGCCATCTGTTTGTGAATGTTCTGCATGCCATCTCATCGACGCAGCTGTCCGTTCAGATTGATATAATCTTTTTAACCTATCAGTGATAGGAAGATACCACATTTGTTGGTAAGGAATCTTCTTACGCCCAGCAATTTGCGGTCTATATCTTGGCTTTTGGCAGAAACGACATTCTTCAAGCTTCTCATCATCTCTCCAAAAAAGCATACAATTATCAACACAAACATCAATCATCTCAGAAGGCAATCCAAGACTAAAAACCAGCTTCTGAATTTCATAATACGTTTCAGCAGCCAAATTATCATCTGGCAAGTACTCTTTAATAAGATCTGCCCAATCGTTCATGCAAACTTCAGATAGATTGTGATCAGTTTTTATTGTCATCATCCGATCTGCCAATGATAATTTTGATAAACCTTCCCTACATCCCTCGTACAGAGGCTGTTTTGCTGCGTTTAACATATCATAAAAGCGTTTCGCATCTGCATTGGGCTCCTCAACAGTATCAGCATGTGTTTCATGAAATGCATCAGTAACCATTTCATGCATCCTATCATGATCTTCACCCTGAACTTGACTACTTTGATAATCATTTGACGCTTCAAAATCCACATGTTCTTGATGATTACTACTACTCCGTGCAGCCATCTGACCACTACTTTGACCATATCCCTCTCCATGCTGATACCAAATAAAGTATTGGGGCATGAACCCTCTATTCAATAAATGCTGCCAGACAGTGTCAATAGGAATATGTTTCCTATTTTTGCATTTCACACAAGGACAATACATTTTGCCGCTTTCAATTACAGTTTGCATAAGGCCGGCTTGGTACATGAATATTTCCAATCCGTTTTTGAAGTCTTCAGTCAACGACCCATCACCATTTTTGGGCGTATACATCCACTTTCGTAGATCGTATATAGACATTTCAAAAACAAATATTTGACTTTTTGTTTTTGAAATTTGATATAAATTTCAACTACTAAAAATTTTACTTCAACATTCAAAGACTCAAAAAATTTGTGTCTTTATATGTTTTTTTGGGTTGATGAAATAATGAGAGAAGAAAGGGTATATATAGAATTTTTTGTTTGGTTACCAACATATTACCATTGCATATTTACATCAAATTTACGTCGAAATAAAATTTACATCACATTTACATCGATTTTACGTCAATTACAAGATAGAGGACAATTCGTCGTATTATCGATGCAAATATTACGACAACATTACGACGAAATAAAATTCGTTCTTTATTCGTCGTAATATCGTCGTAACATTACGACGATTTTACAAGGCTTATTTTTTACGTCGAATTTACGACGAAATTTTTGATCGTCGTAAATACGACGTAATATCGTCATAAATTTACGACGACTACAAATCATCGTAAATAATTCGACGGAAAACCCCCTCTTTCTTGTAGTGAAAGCCACATACGCTTCTTCTCTTGATTTTTTTCCAAAGAATTGGAAAACTTCTGTCCTTCATATTGATGTCCAAGATCTTCCTTTTTTAAAAATCTTGAATCACACATTTATTGTCTTCAAAGATGACTCGATATCCGTTGGATATCATTTGAGAGACACTAAGCAAATTTCTTACTAGTTTGGGTACATAAAATACACCTTTGATGACATGATCTCTTTTGTTTGTGGATACTCTTATATCTCCTTTGCCTTCGGACACGACCTTTCCACCGTTACCAATCTTTATGATAATTTTCTTGCTGCGATCCAAAGTGATGAAGTGTCTAACATCTTTAGACATGCGATTGGTGCATCGGCTATCTACCTACCACGTTTCTTCTCCAATTGTTGAGATCTCTTTTTCTTCAACAGCACTAAAGAGCATATGACACTCATCTTCATCTTCATCTTCTGATTCTTCAATACTTAGATGTGCTCTTTCACCTTTTCTAAGTTTACAATCTCTGGCTATGTGCCCTGGCTTGTCGCACACATAACATCTTCTCATCGTTTGCACCTCTTGTGAAATGCTTTCACTTTTCTTTCTGAAATAATCTACCTCATTGTGATTTTTCTTCTTACACACGCCACACCACATGTTGGTCTTCCCATGGCGAATACTTTTTTTGCTTGTTTCCTCCTCTTGAGTCAAGCTTTTCTCCATAAAATGCACACTCATTGATACGATCTTCTCGGAGACTTAAGCGCCTCTCATGCGCTTTCAAAGTACCTATCATCTATGTCATAGAGAGAGTTGATAGATCTTTTGTTTGTTTAAGGACAGTAACGATGCTATCCAACTTTTGCAGCAAGGAGAAAAGAACCTTTTGAACCAATTGGTAATCAGTATTCTCTTCACCATGAACTCTAAGTTGATTACTCATGTTAACCAACTTGGTTTTGAAATCATTTATGGTTTCACTTTCCTCCATCTTCAGATTCTCATATTCTCTTCTCAAGGTTTGAAGATTAATCATCTTTACTTGTGAACTTCCTTGGAACTCCATTTCCAAAGCGTTCTATGCTTCTCTTGCGTTTGATGCGGTAGCGATTCTCGGAAATATTGAATCCAAAACTGCACTTTGAAGGATCTGAAGAGCCATCATATCCTTCATCATTCGATCATCTCTTTCTCTGGTTAACGCCGATGAGTTTTCAGTAGACAAATTCAACATATCTTCATTTTCGATAACATCCCACAACTTTCGTGTTTTCAAGATGGTTATCATCTTGATTTTCCAAAAGCCATAAGATTCACCATTGAAGATAGGAATAACTTGCTGCATAGTTGTCTCCATGTCTCTGATACCATGTAGAACTTTGAACTCTCAAAATCGTTTAAGGATCGGACAACATAGATTTTACTCTGTTTTCTCTATCTCTCTCTTTCTTAATCAACACTCAAAGTATTATACTTTTATGTATTACTTGATTCATTGTAAATGAAAACCACACACTTTTATTAGATAAACAACCAGTATTTATAGTTACATGACACACTTTGACTAAGGGATATGCCTCTAGAAGATACTCCATTGTAAAGACACATATTGACCAAGGGACATGTCTTTAGAAGACACCCCTTTGTAAAGACACATACATACATGTGTACCTGTTTTGCAGTTACCAAATCTTTTCGCACATTTTCGAATAGTTTGACATAAAACAGTTACCTAATTATATAATATATCACTTTTATAAAATAATAAAACATGATGAAGACTTGATCACATCCATCACAAATTGGCAAGAAAGAGATAAATATTCAGATTCTCATATTCTCTTCTCAAGGTCTGAAGATTAATCATTTTTACTAGTGAACTTCCTTGGAATTCCATTTCTAAAGTGTTCCATGTTTCTCTTGCGTTTGATGCGGGAGCGATTCTTGGAAATATTGAATCCAAAACTACACTTTGAAGGATCTAAAGAGCCATCATATCCTTCATCATTCGATCATCTCTTTCTCTGGTTAACGCCGGTGAGTTTTCAGTAGACAAATTCAACATATCTTCATTTTCGATAACATCCCACAACTTTCGTGTTTTCAAGATGGTTATCATCTTGATTTTCCAGAAGCCATAAGATTCACCATTGAAGATAGGAATAACTTGCTGCATAGTTGTCTCTATGTCTCTGATACCATGTAGAACTTTGAACTCTCAAAATCGTTTAAGGATCAGACTACACAGATTTTACTCTGTTTTCTCTATCTCTCTCTTTCTTAATCAACACTCAATGTATTATACTTTTATGTATTACTTGATTCTTTGTAAATGAAAGCCACACACTCTTATTAGATAAACAACCAGTATTTATATAACACACTTTGACTAAGGGACATGTCTCTAGAAGACACCCCTTTGTAAAAACACATATTGACCAAGGGACATGTCTTTAGAAGACACCCCATTGTAAAGACACATACATACATGTATAACTGTTTTGCAGTTACCAAATCTATTCGCACATTTTTGAATAGTTTGACAGAAAACAGTTACCTAATTATATAATATATGACTTTTATAAAATAATAAAACATGATGAAGACTTGATCACATCCAACGCAAATTGGCAAGAAAGAGATTAAAAAAACTTACCACCATGAGATAGAAGTAACTTAACCGTGTTTTCGAGATCAATATTTGTTGCATGGTGCAGAGGAGTCTCACCATTGCAATCTGATACCAACAAACAACACAAAATGTCCAGATTCTACTTTAATGAGTTTCTCCATTTCATTCACCCCAATGAAGAATTAACTCAAAAGACAGTTTGATGAGAGAAAAGTTAACAAGTTTTCATTTTAGGACTAAAGCACAAACTCTGAAAAAAACAATAGAGATGGGAAAAATGGGGAAGAAAGAAGATTCTTGATTAATTACCAGAACGAAAAACATTGACATCGGAACCCAACTAAAGCAGAGTTTTTTCACCATCAAATATCTCTGATTTCGTACAAGCTAAGATTAATGGCGTTCTTCCTTCTTTATCAACCCACTACATCCAAAACACACATTGAAAATTCAGAAAAAATAGAAACCTTACAAGTTTCCGATTTGTAGGGATTTGATCAAATAATTAAGAGGGCTGAAAAGATGTAGTGAGAAAAAAGAAATACCTCGAGTCCTGCATCTTCATGGCCAAGGGATTTGGTATCTTCGATATCCTTGTGACTCACTTGTTCAAACAGTTGACCCATTATCACACAGAATTAGAAATATCAAAATGAAATAAAGTGATGAATGAAAAACAGAAACTCAATTCTATATATAAGATTGCAAAACGAAAAGGGAAACTATTAGGAAAACACCTAACACTTTCATCGAAAATACAGAGTATTTACCTGTTGAATTTCTTAACAACGAAGTGTCCGAGAACGTTAGGAGTTGACTCAGGATACAATAACGCCAAAAATTGCAAGACTTCAAACTCAACCCACTTGGAGATTACAATGGTCATAAAAGAGGCCAAAAGACTGTTGGTGGTACACTCCGCTACCCGATTCAGACCGGTTAAAGACCGAGATCGGCACTCTTAATCCCGGTTTACGACAGTTTTAGCCGAAATGAACCTGGCCTGATAGCATGACCCACTAGGAGACAGACCCAGCGACAAGAGGCGGTGAGAATCGACGGGGAAGCCCTAAATCTTCTCCTCGTTAATGTACTATAAATAGAGGGCTCGTTACTGTAGAAGGGATCTTTTTCGGACCCGGAGACATAGAGACCTCAATATTATTGTACTCAGTTCGTCGAAAGATCTCCGAACTGCACGAACTGTAAATTTATAACTTAATTAAATAAAATCAGTCTTCCGAACTCGAATTACCGAACCGACCCTAAATAGTTGAGAACCATAATCAACAATTGGCACCCACCGTGGGGCCGATTCGTTAATCGACCTCGAAGACATGACAACTGACGAAAGACAACCGACCTCGGCCCAGGTCGGAAGTCACGTGACAATCTGTGAGGACAACCCCACCCAGGTCGGAGGACATATAGGCGAAGATGTTCGTAGTCCTGTGCGACCTCAACCTGATATGCAACAGACTAGAGTGGAACCGAGCTCGAGCACTGAAACCCGCCATGTGTCGACAGCTGCCTTCGATCCAACCACACTCATGAACGCTTTCGCTGCTCAAATGCAGGAACTGGTCCGAAGCAACGATGCCAAATTCGCGACTCTTACCGCACAGATTTCTAGCTTGCAACAAGAGAGTCCGCTTAGACGACGAAACCTCATCAGCGACTTTCAGGGAGAGCGAGACCCACAGAACACAGCGGCACGGTCGGTAATACAGCAACAACAACAGTTCGAATGCCCATCCCAGCAAGTGCGAGCTCAGCCGACTGCGCGCGACCTAGATATCGAACAGATGCAGGCCCAACTGCGAGAGATCAGTTCCAAATTCCACCAAGCCACCAGCTCGGCACCTGAAATCGACCGCGTAATCCAGGAAGCACCGAAAAAAACCATTCACTTCCCGAATTACCAACGTTCCCGTCCCCAATCTAGAGAAGTTCAAACTGCGTTCGTATGAGGGAAACTCGGATCCGAGACATTTCCTTACGTCGTTTGGCATCGTAATCAATCGACTCAAGTTCACCTCGGCCAAACAGAAGGACGCAATTCAATGCCAATTGTTCGTTGAACACCTTGAAGGCATCGCACTAGATTGGTTCTCGAGATTGGAAGCCGACTCCATTGACAACTACAAGGAGCTATCGACCAAGTTTGCGAAGCATTTTTCAATGTTCATCGGACAGAAAACCCGTAACTTTGAGTTGTGGGAAATATCACAAGGCGAAACCGAGTCACTTCGAGACTTCATGGCACGATTCAAGCAGATCGTGGCACACTGCACGGTGGATGACGAAGCCGCCCTCGAAGCGCTATACCAGAAAATGTGGTATAAATCCCCCCTTTCATAAGGAGCTTCGCAGGAATAGACCACTCACTCTCGAGGATGCGCTTCACAAGTCGAATATTTTCATCGCGGAAGAAGAGGAGGAAGCCGCCAAGGATCGGCAGTATTCAGCGTCAAAGCCCGACCAAACATTGACTGTCAAAGACAACTCGGAAACAAAAGTCTAGTCCGGCAGGCAACGCGGAGTAGTGAACCAGGCCGGGCCATCAAACCACAAGTCAGGACGGCCACCAAAGTCTTGGAATACATGGAACAGAGAGGACGATATGCCGCTGAGTGAACGTTTTTGCGAGTACCACGAGCGATATGGGCACAGCACGGAAGAATGCCGGCATTTGAGGGAATTCTTACTTCAACAGTTCTGCAAGGGGGGAGGTCGCCACTACGGATTTGCCTATGCCCGGATCCCGACGGCCGAACCCGCGACAAAACAAACCCGGCAACCAGGAGACTGCGAAGGCAGCTGAGTCTGACGAAGAGCAGGCCACCCCACCTAAATGAGACCGCGAAGCGCCTAATCAGGAAACTAACGTTCCGAAAACCAGGAAGAAGGTCAACATGATTATGGGAGCCCTCGAATCATGCAACTACTCCGTCAGAGCACTGAAAGAATATAGCCGGCAGGCATCAAGTTCGCAACCCCTGACAACGATGGCCACCGTACCACTATTATTCACTGATACCGACCTGCGGAGAGTGCATATGCCTCATAACGATTGCCTCGTCGTCGAACTTCAGCTCGGAGATGTCGAAGTAAGCAAGATACTAATTGACCCTGGGAGCTCGGTAAACGTCATATTCAAAAAAACACTTAAGAATATGGATTTCCAGGATTCTGAAATCAAGCCCTACATGGAGTCGTTAACCGGGTTCACCGGAGAGAAAACAAGGACAGTCGGAACGGTGAAGATACCAATCTATGTCGGCGGGTCGGCACGAATGATCAAGTTCTTGGTTCTCAACAAGCCGGCGATATATAACGCTATTTTGAGAACACCTTGGCTGTTCGACATGAAGGTCGTCGCTTGGACATTCCATCAAATGCGTCAAGTTCCCGACCCCGTCAGGGATCTACACCCTTAAAGGAAGCCAGACCGCGTCTCGATTATGTCACCTTACCGAATGCAAGCTCAGCCTTGCGCGAACATGCGTCATCAACCCTTTTCAGGAAGATCACACGGCCGCAGTAATTCAGTTCGGTCCACCTAAGCAGAGCCGAGTTGAACAGGTCGGCATCGACCCGACAGACCCAGAAAAATGTGTTGGTATTGGGGCCGAACTCGACAACAACATTCGGGAAGCGCTCATCAGTTTCCTCCAGAAGAACGTCGCAACATTCGCATGGTCCATCAGCGACATGCCCGGAATCAACCCAGATATCACTTGCCACGAACTAAATATCGACCCAACATACAAACCGATCAAGCAGAAGAGACGCAAGCTCGGACCCGAGAAAGCACGGGCAGTCAACGATGAGGTTGAGAAATTACTTAAAGCCGGCTCGATCACGAAAGTTTGGTACCCGGACTGGCTAGCGAACCCGGTAGTTGTGAAGAAAAAGAACGGAAAGTGGAGGATCTGCGTCGACTTTACCGACCTGAACAAAGCATGCCCCAAAGACAGTTTTCCACTACCCCACATTGATCGATTGGTAGAAGCGACAGCCGACAACGAACTGTTATCTTTCATGGATGCCTTCTCGGAGTACAACCAAATACTGATGCATCCGGATGATCGGGAAAAGACTTCGTTCATCACAGATCGGGGAATCTATTGCTACAAGGTCATGCCCTTCGGCCTCAAGAACGCAGGCGCCACGTACCAAAGACTTGTGAACCGCATGTTCGCCAGTCAACTCGGAAAAATGATGGAGGTATACATTGACGATATGCTGGTTAAGTCTCTGTACGCCAAGGACCACATAACACACCTGTCAACGTGTTTCGACATCCTTAACGAGTACGGGATGAAATTCAATCCCGCAAAGTGCACATTCGGCGTAACAGCAGGCGAGTTCCTCGGCTATATCGTCACCGAGCGTGGCATTGAGGCCAACCCTAAGCAGATATCTGCAGTCTTGGACCTACCTTCCCCGACTTCAAAAAGGGAAGTACAAAAACTCACAGGCCAGATCGCCGCTCTGAACAGATTTATTTCCAGGTCGACCGATAAGTGCTTGCCGTTCTACCAGTTATTATGAGGTAATAAGCATCATACTTGGATTGCAGAGTGCGAAGACGCCTTCAAGCATCTGAAAACGTATATATCGACTCCCCCTATCCTAGCTAAGCCCGAGAACGGTGAGACGCTTTTCTTATATATCGTAATTTCCGCCACGGCGGTTAGCAGCGTTCTAGTCTGAGAGGACAAGGGAGAACAGCGTCCAATATTCTATGTCAGCAAGTCGCTAAGTGACGCCGAGGTCAGATATCCAACCGTAGAGAAATTGGCGCTTGCAGTAGTAGTTTCTGCTCGGAAACTTCGGCCGTACTTCCAGTCTCATTCAATCACGGTCCTGACCGACCAGCCACTCCGCACCATTCTGCATAGTCCAAGCCAGTCAGGTCGCCTCGTGAAATGGGCCGTCGAGCTAAGCGAATACGACATAGAATACAAGAATCGAATCAGTGCAAAGTCCCACCCAAGTACTGGCCGACTTTCTGATCGAGCTTCCTAAAGAATTCGTCATCGAACAGCCGCCCCGCGAACTGTGGACATTGCACGTTGACGGGTTATCATCGCACCGAGGATCGGGTGTCCGAATTCGCCTAAAATCCCCAAACGGCGAAATCCTCGAACAATCATTCCGTCTTGAATTCCCAGCATCCAACAATAAGTCCGAATACGAAGCTTTACTTGCCGGACTGCGATTAGCCAAGGAGGTCAGCGTAAAACATCTTCACGCCTTTTGCGATTCACAGCTCGTTGCAAGCCAGCTAAGTGGCGAATACACGACAAAAAACGATCGAATGGATGCATACTTAAGAGCAACTAAGGCGCTCATTTCGGGGTTTGAAACGTTTGAACTCACAAAAATCCCTCGCGGAGAGAATTCGTCAGCAGATGTCTTAGCCGCTCTAGCCTCCAATTCCGACCTGCACATGAAAAGAAAAATCCCGGTCGAGAGCATCTCAGAGCCAAGCATCAAAACCGTACAAGAATGCAACGTTGCCACTCGGCGACGGAACTACGACGAAAACCCAAACTCGATCCCGCCAAAAACACAACGAAGGAATCCGGCATGCGCGAGCAGGGATCCCGAGCAAGTTCCCGAAGATTCAATTGACGACCACGACTTCGAACACATAACCGAGGGAATCCATAACCCATCAACCAATGAGAACCAAGGAGATGAGCTTGCCGAAGACTGGACAGCCGAGCTGCGAGACTACCTTCTCAACAGAACAGTCCCTGAAGACAAAGGGCTGCTCGCCGCCTTAAAGTCCGAGCCGCCCACTACACAATGCATAAGGATAAACTGTACTGTTGGAGTGCGTCCGGAGTACTCCTGGCCTGTGTTAGCGGAAACGATACAGTCGAAATCATGCGAGAAATCCAAGAAGGATCTGGCGGTAATCATTCGGGAGGACGGTCCCTTGCCTTGAAAATTAAAAAGCCAGTTATTTCTGGCCAAGGATGAACGCATACTGCGAGAAGTTTGTCATGAAATGCGACAAGTGCCAGCGACACGGCCCAATGATCAATGTGCCTACCGAGCTGCTGCAAACCAGTACAGCGCCTTATCCCTTTATGCGATGGGCCATGGACATCATCGGACCCCTATGCTGATCAACAAGTTAAAAGCAGAACATCCTGGTCATGACGGATTACTTCACGAAATGGGTCGAAGCCGAAGCGTACCCCGAGATTACCGCCCTTGATGTTCAAAAATTTGTATTGAAGTACATCATTTGCCGACACGGGGTTCCGCACGAGATCGTCACGGACAACAGACCACAATTCATTGCAGGAACGTTCGGCGATTGTTGCGCAAAATTCCGAATTCGTCTTAGTTTCTCGACCCTGCGCTATCCACAAGGCAACGGGCAAGCCGAGGCGACCAATAAGACCATCCTGGATGGTATAAAGAAGCGTCTCAAGGCTAAGAAAGACACTTGGGCGGACGAGCTCGATGGAGTCTTATGGTCGCACCGAACTACTCTACGACGATCAACCGGACAGTCTATTTTCTCTTTGGCATACGGAATCGAAGCCCTCTGTCCGGCCGAAGTTAGCGTCCTGACCTTAAGATACGCCGTGCTCCCTGAGAACCCCGATCTCAACGACCAGATGATGATCAACAACCTCGATACCTTGGAAGAACAACGATGTTTAGCTCTCCTCCGAATCCAGAACTATCAACACCTCGCTGCTCGGTACTACAACAAGAAAGTGCGAGGACGGCACTTCGACGAAGGCGACCTCGTCCTCCGCAAAGTATTCCATAATACCGAGGAGCTAAACGCAGGCAAGCTGGGCACGAACTGGGAAGGCCCATATCAAGTAATGAGAATCGTCAAGCCCGGAGTATACGAACTCATGCAGCTCGATGGAACGCCGATCCCGCGATCGTGGAACTCGGCTAACCTCAACCTCAAAAAAAAAACAAAAAAAAAAAAACCAGTCCGGCTCTAGCCGAACTCACCCTTGTAAACTGAACTACGAGTGGCTTGATCCCTTGCAAAAAGGTACGTAGGCAGCTCGATTTCGAGTCCAGCTACAAATCCAATAAAAATCCATCTTTTCTCAAACACTAACTCCACACATCGACTCTCCGCCCAGGAGATCGATCTAGGTATTCTCCACGAATACAACTGCAAAAGCCGAGACCAGTCTCGCCCGCATCCCTATGATGCCCCACTGTTTTAAGCCGGAACCCAATCTGCACTCGCTCCTCCGAATAGCGATCCGTCAACCCGGACTCAACTTCGGAAAAGCTCCCCGAGTTCGTTCGCATCGTCATATCATCACGAACTCTCCAATTTTAGGAAAACAAGCCGAACTCCCAACAGTTCGCAAATAAAATACGCAATGCGAGGAAAGTAAATTCTAAGTAAAAAACATAGTGGAGAAATATCCGCATTCATTCCATTAGAATATCCGAACTTGCCGAGATAAATGACAATAAATAAACGCCAAAATTGGCGACAAAACAACAAGTTAAACCCGAGCTATGCGGGTAAGATAGCTATACAACCTAAGACAACATAAGGAAAACAACAAAGGAGCCTACTGGCGAGCAACAGAAGCCGGACTCTTCAAACTCGCTGCCCGATCAGCCAAGATGGACTTGGAGTTTGAACCGAACTAGTCCAAGCCTCCCGGAACATGCGTCCCCAGGGGAAGCACGATTCTCGGGATGAGGTCGGCATCGCTCGGAAGAGTGAAGTCTTCGTTCCCGAGCTGCGGAAGAGGAACGCCATCGACTTCCTTCGTGCAGTTCCTCACCCTCTGCTGATACGTCTCCACAATGTGAGACGGGACGATGAGGTTGTGCTCCCGCCTAAGGAAGTCACAGAAGCCGACCAGAGCAGTGGCCTGGTTGAGCTTGAGGAACGGCGCCTTTCTAAGCTCGGACTTGTCCATGAAGTCCTTCATCTTCGCCAGCTTCCCCTCGCACTTGCCCCTCAGTGCCGCCATCATCTTCCGACCCTTCGACTCGGCGTCCCGAAACTTCCGCCTCTCGAGCTCGCTCGTTTTAAAGGATTTGGACAAGGCATCCAAATCACCCTCCAGCTCGGCAGCCCGTTTCTCCAGAGCCCCGACCTTCTCCTTCAAAGCAATGTTCTCTTTCTCCTTCTCGGTGAAGGCCAGCACGGAAGCGTCATATCGCTCCTTCTCATCCGGGTACGCGACCTCCAGCGACGCCCTCTCCGCAACGACGTCTGCATTAAATTTCCTCAGTCTCTCGACCTCAGAATCGTACTCCCGAACGAGCTCGTTCGTGTTGAATACGAGCTGGAAAATGAAAACAAGCTAAGTCAGCAGCATATCAATTGATTGAAATGCCTAAGTACAAAAGATAAAAAAAAAACTTACAGCCGAGGCGGATCTCGCGACACGGGCGTAAGACTTTGGACGGAAGAGGTCTTTTATCTCGGGCATTTGAGTGGAAGTCGGAACGATCTGCCTGAAGAGCGGAAGCGTCGTTGAAGAAAGACCGCTCTTTGTTGTAGTTGAGACGGACCGAGAAAGACGACGAATCTGAAACTCAACGCTTCTTCGACGACCTCGGATTCCCGTCTTCGACTGCTTAACCCTCGGGAGGATCCTGAGTAGCCGCGGGCGAGCCCTCGATGTCTCCGCCGTGAATAACCAAGGTCCCCTCGCTGACCGCGGCTTCGGGGTCACCAACCCTCTTCCGAGAAGATTTCTTGGACTTTCCCTTCTTCCTCCAAGCGCGATCAGCAATTGTGAGTTCATCCTCATCATGCTCACCGATCTCCCCTTCCTCAAATTGGGGCTGAGGAGTTGATTCAGGCACCCCAGTCCCCATCTCCTCCACGGCAGGATCCGTTACCGGAATCACCGGGTCACCCTGATCGACTGGCAGAGGATCAAGGGTAGCATCACCGACCTCATTTCCATCGAGGCCGATGATGTGGATAGGAGCGTTATCGTCCTCGTCATCGCCCGCGAAGTTCATTATCGGGATGTCCGACCTGTCAAAAGCCATATTTCTTCGGTTCTTCTTACTCTTCTTCTTTGGGTTCTTCTTTCTTGGTGCCTATCTCGAGGAGCTGGGTTCGGCCTGAGTTTTAGCTACAAGTAAAATAACATGGTCAGTCTCGAAAGGAACGAGTCGGGAGTCCGTACCTCTATCCTGAGCTCTCTTTATCCTACGGTCAATCTTCTCCTGGTAAGCTCGGGGCCAACGGCGCTGTCCGGCAAGGCTTAGTTGCTTCGCTAGGTCGGTCGTAATGGAGCGTTGTAAGAATTGTGGAACGTGGCGATCTGCACAAATTTAAGAACGGTCAGTACCGACTAAAAAATAAGGGAGTTAACCGTGAGATATGTACCAAAGTTAATACTCCAGCCAGTCCGGAACGTGCTCTCCGGATTCTCAGCAGAATGCGAATCAACACGAACAAAGAAGTAACTCTTGTCCCAGTCCGCAAACTTGCTCGCCTTGTTCCCAGTGACCAAATCGAATTTTGGGTTGCAGTTCGCCGATAGGAACCAACTCTTGGCCTGAGAAACTTTCATAATAAAAAGTTCCTCGAACTGGGCGACGTTGATGTGAGCACGACTGTCGCGCCCGAGCTGGAGGATCCCGACAAAATTCACTATGGACGCCGGCAGTAACTGCGATATCGCGCAACCACGACGATTGCAGTAGGCGAACAGCAGACGTGGTAAGGGGAAGGTCAATCCGGCCTCGCGGAAATACGCCTCGTGACGCAGATGAAGTCCTCAGGAGCATCCCAAGGGCGTTCTTCCAGTTCGGGAACCTGAATTATGATATCGGAAGGGGGCTCGCAGATCAGCATGGTGGCCCGGACTGTCTCTGGGGACGACAGCGTGGACTTCATGGGAGCACAAACGGATGGCCGTTCAATGATCGGCATCATATCGTCATCGTTCGGATCTCGCGCTCCTCCTTCCCCGACCTCCTGCAAAAGAGCGTCTTCATCCGTCTTCACATCCGGCTCCCGACCCAGGTCTAGGTCGGCAGGGACCTGACCCTCGGGCTCGCGGATATTCTGATCCATCCTTTCCGGAGCCCGAATTGGAACATGACTACTGGAGCCAACCTCGACGACCCGAGAATTCTTCCGAACCAGAAATGCGTTCGAAGAATGCTCGGTAGATCTCAAACTCGAGACATCGGTCGAAGTTTCCTCCCGACGGTGTTCGGGGAGGATGGCGTTCTCGGAGTTGGAGGAGGACTCGGAAGACATTATCGGGGCACCTTGAGAAATAACCATCGACGAGAGAGCACGGCGGACGATGACCGGATATCCTAGAGAGAGAAAGAAGAAAACTTAGAGAGAAGAGAGAGCAAATACATTGGCAATGAGAGCGAAAGTAAGAAATGGGGAGAGCTGAGCCTTATTTATAGAAGAAAAACGAATCATTGCGACTTCTCGAATTCCGCGCTTCGAAACGTCTCATTTTCCCGCCAAAACCGACACGACTCTTCAGTTCCTACAAGCGAAAAGACCATAATATCCTTGTCAAAAACATCAGAGAAGGGAAGCACATACAGGAATCAAGAATCTAGCTTCGCCGACCTCGGTCATCAACCGCTCCAACTTCAAATCGGCAAAAGTCAGTCAGGTTCATTTACCGAACTGGGGGGGGACATACTGTTGGTGGTACACTCCGCTACCCGGTTTGGACCGGTTAAAGACCGAGACCGGCCTAATTGATCCTGGTTTACGATAGTCTTAGCCGAAATAGGCTTGACCTGATAGCACGGCCCACTAGGAGACAGACCCAGCGACAAGAGGCGGTGAGAGTCGACGGAGAAGCCCTAAATCTTCTCCTCGTTAATGTACTATAAATAGAGGGTTCGTTACTGTAGAAGGGATCTTTTTCGGACCCGGAGACATAGAGACCTCAATATTATTGTATTCAATTCGTCGAGAGATCTCCGAACTGTACGAACTGTAAATTTATAACTTAATTAAATAAAATCAGTTTTCCGAATTCGAATTACCGAACCGACCTAAATAGTTGAGAACCTTAATCAACAAAGACTTGCTAGTTCACATATATTCACTCCTAGATAGACATTGGATTAAAAAAGGTGTCATCTAAACCGTTAAATTAAGGTTCTTTTTTCCTTTTTTTGGTCAACGTTTTTTTTCTTCATATTTATTGCAAATGTTAAGAAGTTTAAACCCTGATTTCTCTTTTCGGAGCTGTTGTTCATCATCTAGACCGCGATACTGATGCAAATCGTCTTGCCACAGCATTTTGCGTGTTTGGCCATATAACAGAGTATACTATTGTTGTTTTTGTTTCTGTTATGTAAATCTTTTTGCTTTCCGACATGTCACAGGAAAATATTTTTGCTTTCAGATCATTTACAATCCCATAACAGGAAAATCGAATTGACATGGTTTTGTTAAGTTCAAGGAGAAGAGTTCTATGATAGATGCTGTTTTGATGATGGAAGGCATTGAGATTGATGATTGCATCCACTTGGAATAGCATCACAGAGATAATCGTGGTTCTCCATTCTTGACTGTGGAAGAGGCTCCTGGAGGCAAGACCCTGTACTTCTGAAGCGTCTTGCCTATTCGCCAAGTTTATAAATGATAAGTTTGAGATGGCTTCCAAGAAAATATTAAAACTATATCTTTTGTTAAACACTTAAACCTATATTCTTGTTAAGTCAGAATGTGATCACATGTAGCGTAAAGTATATATATAGTAAAATGTATATATATATATATATATATATATATATATATATATAATCCAAAAGCGTTGGCCATGTCTTGCCCGTTCGCCGAGTTTATAAAACAGTTTGAGATAGCTTCCAAGAAAATTATAAAGGATTTTGATATAAACCAAGTATTGAATAGCTAATTTGTAATGGCTATCCATAAAAATCATAACAACGGGTTAGAATATGCCAATTTGTTTTGCTCCAAGATCATCTTCACATCTCTGAACCAAGATTACATTTAACAGCTTCTTAGCTATAAGACCAACAAGCTGCATGCTCAAAATGTAGATGTAGGAATTATCCTTCACCTGCAAGTTCATGAATGTCTAGACTTAGACTTAGATCGAGCTTTGTCGAACTGTTACCGTTTGATGATACTTGGGATGGTTTCATTCAGGCCTTAAGAGGATGTCTAAAGATGAGAATCCATCATTCAAAAAGCCCGTAATCAATCACAGAAACAAACATACATACCTGAAAGAAACCATCCCAAGTATCATCAACGCTAACAGTTCGACAAAGCTCGATCACACAAACTATCAACTATATATACTTCTGGAAAACCCAGAGCTGAGCGGAGGGTTCGGTCTTCTTGATGTTCTTGCACTTGAAGACAGTGAGGAAGCGAATAGGTTGAAAGCAATATGTTTATGCTGATGGAGAGCTCTGACAATAGAACATTTAGCAAAGATCTCTCGGACAACAGCTATCTATAAATATTATTATTTTTCTAAAAAAGGAAAAAAATCTGAGTAGGTTAAAAAGGAAAAAAATTTGAATAGGTTAAAAAAGAAAAAAAAATCTGAGTAGGTTGGGAAAGTTCATTTCTTAACGACTCTACCATAGTCCCCATCGTGTGAAAGCGAAGACCTCATAAATTTATAACACGTGTCAATACATGAATGGTATGTTATCTGTATTAAAAAGAGCCTAAGGTTGTCTCTGCCTGATAGGGTTCTTAAGAAAACAATCAGAAACACTCATTTCGCCATTACAGATCTAAAACTTTTGCTTCTCTCTTCCCTTTTTCTCCCTCTATCTCTCTTTGTCTCTGTTTTCTTTTGGAGAGAGATTATGATAGAGTCACTATCGGGCTCGTATTCGATTGATGCAGGTCGGGAATCGATTGGCTAACACGACCACATGACCTTTTCCTTGTTGGTTTGTAAGTAGTCATTGGATCCCGACTGCATCAACTGAATCGGAGCCTCGCCGGTGAAAAAGAAATAATCCAAATCCAATCAGATCTGGAAGAAATGTATTCTTTTCGGTCTTCATATTCTTTGTTTTTTTTTTAATGTGTAATTTGCTTTAGATAAAACCTAGAAAGAAAGGGAACAAAAGGTTTTTTTTTTAATTAAATCTTTTGCTGTTGTTAGGCTATTGGGGTTGTCCGATTTGAATGATGATTTCACCCTTTTTAATCATCTGCGAATTTTTGAATCATTTTCAATCTTTGTGTTTGTTTCCCAAATGTGGGGACTCTTGGTTTTAGTTGTAATTATAAAGTCAACTGATATTATTCAGCCCATGTTTTGAAACATTTAAGAATATGATAGATGCAAGAACATTTGAATTCAAGATGAATGTGATTAATTCTCTTTTCAATCTGTTCTAACAGTTAATTCTTAACAGTCCCATTTAAGATATGAATTTTAAGGGTAGATATGACGATGAGGAGCTCTGCTTTTGAGAACTATTAGGGTTTATGATTGGTTTTACTATGGATAGGGTTAGACGATATAATCAAAATGACGGACCTGTTTTGATTAGTTAAAGGAAATAGTCACCTATTATCAAAAAAATAGTACATGAATATTTCTAAATGTGCGTTGCTTGAAAGATACGAAACGATGTAATATATATATTTTCATATAGGTGTATTTGCCATAAATTTCAGGTATGAACTAGAGGTCAAGCCTGAACTTCTTATTGTGTATAATCGGATCTCAGTTCAAGTAAGGAGGAGGCCAAATTTTATGTATTAATAATACGAGCAAAGATAACTGGAGTACATATATAAATTATTGATAATGTATTAGTCATAGAGATATACAGTTATACAGATTATCCTGGTTCTTTCAATTTTTTTTTTTCTAACTCCCATAAAATTACTGAATATAAAAATTGAAATTTAAAAAAAAAATTGGAGAAAATAGCATTTTTAACTTTCAAAATTGAATAAACTAACACTTTAAACCTCGGCAGAATTACACTAACACTTTAAACCTCGGCAGAATTACACTAACACTTTAAACCTTCAAACATATTATATTTAAAGTGTTAATATAATATGTTTGAGGGTTTAAAGTGTTAGTGTAATTTTTCTGAGGTTTAAAGTGATAGTTTTTTCAACTTTGAAAGTTAAAAATGTGATTTTCTCATTTTTTTGTGTGGCTTGGAATAAGATAACTGATACAAAGAGACTGGGTATTCCTCAGCATTAGGGATCTAAGCAATTTTAACATAGCTTTCATAGGCTCATAGCTAAACAAAAGCTGGAGAATTTTCCAAAACACCAACTCTCTTGTAGCTAAGTTGTATAAAGCCAAGGTACTTTCAGAAGTCTGATCTGCTGAAAGAAAAAGATAGGGTGGAGACCTAGCCATGTATGGAAAGGCATATTGCCATCAAAAGGAGTTGGTGCTATGCTTAATCTTGAATTTAGAGTCAAGGATTTAATATGTCCTCGAACAAATAAATGGGATGATACAAAGCTGATGCACCTAGTAGATCAAGTAGATTTACACTTTAACTAATCAAGAATTATATTATTTGTACTTAGACTCTGTTTCATGGATTCCCACAAAAGATGGCACCTATTAAGTGGAATTTTTGCTATCAACTATTGCGAAAAAAAATCACGTCATCATATCAGAATGAGCAACAGAATCTGGTGGAGACTAATACTGAAACTCGGTTTTTTCAGCGGATTGGAAGTTAAAATGCACTTAAAATTAAGCACTTTTTTTTGGAGAGTAATTCATAATGACCTTTCGATAACAGACACTTTAGAAAAGGAGGATCAATGTGGATATCTGCTGCATTTATGTGGAGAAGAGCCAGAGAGCATGAATCACATAATCTTTCAATGCAGAGTTAGCTCAGAAATCTAGCAGTTGGCATCAATCTGATTTTATTAAGGAGACTAATTTTTTTATATAGGATGAGGCTCCAATAATGAGTAAGCATTTTTTCAAAACATTGGATAGGACTTTGTGTGATATACTAAAATGTGAAAAAGTTTTTGGTGATAGGTGATGATGTTAGAAGCAAAAGCTTCTTCTCTTAAAGAATACAACAAGTGTTTGCTTGTTCCTTGTATTCTTAGATGAAATCGATAAAGGGAGAAAACAGAGTAAGAGAGAAAACTGATTATCATAAATAAATTCTGATAAAACTGTTTTGAAAGAGAATCTGAAACACACACGCACCACTGCTATTCTCTGACATTACAACAACAATTTATATACACATCAACAGACATGAAAGTCAAGAGTTACATCTCTTCTTTCTTGTGGCTCTTAATTAAATAACTGTTTTACTTAACTGACATGACTCGAACACACACCGTAACACACATAATTATTACTAAAGTCAATTATAAACTAACACTCCTCCTTAATTGAGTTTTGGTCTTACTTCAAGCTTCCTTCTTAGTTCTCTAATGGATCAACATTCAAGTCAATCACATCAACCCTTTGCTCCATCTTTCCCCGTGAAACTGCGGTTTCTTCTTCACTCACAAGTAAAGCACTTGCTTCTAAGTTACTCCATCTGAGTGGAAAACTCTTATGCTTCATCTTAATGTTCAGAATCCTCCTCCCTTGAGGATCGTTGATGAGGCATCTATTGTCTTCAAATAAGACTCCATATCCATTTGATATCATTTGAGATACACTCAATAGATTTCTTGCTAAACCCGGCTCTAGACACACCTCTTTGATGGTCCTCTCTCCTTGGCTTGTCATCACTTGGATGTTTTCTTTTCCTGCCGTCATTACACGCTGACTATTTCTCACTTTGATCGGAACCTTTATGCTTTGATCAAGAGTGATGAAGTATTTAACTTCCTTGGTCATATGGTTAGTGCATCCGCTGTCAACTAACCACGTTTCATTATCTATTTTTGTTGATACTTCTTCTTCCACCGCACTAAACAGCATGTGATCCTCAACATCTGTTTCTTTTAGACTTAGATCTGCTCTCTTGGCTTTTCTAAGTTTGCAGTTCTTTGCAAAATGTCCCGGCTTGTTATATACGAAACACCTTCTCTCATTGTTTACAACCTTTTGTGAAGAGACACCTTGGTTCTTCTTTTGCTTGAACCAACATTTGCTTTCATTGTGATTGTTACGTTTACAAACTCCACACCATTTCTCGGGCTTCTTGTCCTCACGTTTCTTTTCTCCATAGAATGCTCCTTCATTCGAACTCTCATATCGTGAAGCAGCACGACTTTCATGGGCTTGAAGAGTACTGATCAACTCTAACACGGCCAAAGTTTGCAAATCCTTTGTTTGCTCCATCACAGCAACGATACTATCAAACTTTTCAGGAAGAGAGATGAGTATCTTTTGAACGATTTGATAATCTGTTTTCTATTCTCCATGGACTCTCAATTGATTTCCCAAATCAATTAGTTTTCCCGTGAAAACCTTGATGTTATCACCGTCATTCACCTTCAAATTTTTATACTCTCTTCTCAGCGACTGGAGTTTGATTAATCAAACTTGAGGCAATCCTTGAAATTCGTTTGGCAGAGAATCTCAAGCCTCCTTTGATGTTTGTGCTGATGCTATCATCCCATGATTTTAGACTTCCCGAACCATAGAACGCTGGGAACCTATTCCCACGTCTCCTCTCAGAACCAGACAGCCACTCAGAGTCACGATCTCGCCTTACCGGTGGTCTCGGCATTCTGCACTGCTCATCAGATAAAGGTGGTTTTGAAAATTGTTGTCATCTTGATACGCCAGAAATTGTATTTTTTATCCCCATCAAAAATGGAAAATCACTTCCGATGTTCCTTCCATACTCTGTTTTTGCTTGATTGTGCTTCAATTGGCCCCTTGAATCAGTAGGGCTCTTGTAACACCTCCGACCTGAGTCTATTCATGACTTAGATCAAGCCGGAATCGTTACAATGCGGAGACGGACACAGACCGGCCCGAGCATCCCATACTATTCGAGCTACTCCACGTTCGAGACCGTTCCTCGAGCTTACAGCCTAAGACTTTTCAACCCGTACTGCGAACCCAAGTTGTTTCTACCCGGACAAGGTCTAGTATCATTAAGACGAGATTTTTGTGAGAAAATACTTCTTTATTACATATTGAAAATATCTTTACAAAACCATGTTCCAATACATAATATTCGATGCATCTTATCACAAAACCACGCTTAATGTATATACATATATAGATCTTGCAAGAACACTTCTATCTACTCTGGCTCGTCTAGTGTCTGTTGCCTTCCCTCTATTTTTCCGGTTTTTACGGCTACCTGCGACATATAAAGAGTCGTGAGTATTCTCAATACTCAGTGAGTCCAGACTCTAACACACAATCCACCAAAATCTCGCTTAACACACATAGCCGAAGCTCACACAACAAGGAAAGCAATAAACAAATCAAGCCAAGCATTCACAATTTACACACAATCACCATACAATCAATTCAAAGTGGAAGCTATTCACCAACAAGTCTAAGATCACTACTCTGAGTGCATTTACAGATTTAAACAACACCATGCAAGGGCCCCCTAAACCTGCCATGTTCCACCCTAAACATGCACCAGTTCGACACCTTTTCCGTGTAAACCACCTCACACACTTTGATCACCACACATGATCACAAAGCGGGTTCACGTTCCGACCATATACATGGTCTACTGACCAGTCGGGCCACACCGTCGTGCACTCGACCAAGGGCGCGACCCCAAGTTTCTCCTCGAGTTTCACCATTGGGCTGTGTGTAGACCGAGGAATTCCTCCCTGAATTCACTCTGGCCTTAACTCTACATGCAACCTACATGCATCACACAAACACTTGAGGGCCTTTCCCATTTTTCACACAAGCCTCACGGGCCTCTCCCGTGGCCTGCCCTTCCGGGACTGCTCACTGAGCTCATCGGTTCTCAATCGCTTCTTGCTCCCTTTTGTCCTATCCGGACTTACCCTAAGCTCACCGGTTACCTACAGGGTGTGGCTTCAGCCTTTCGTGACTTATCACTGATCTCATCGGTTCTCAACCGCTTCTTGCTCCCATTTGCCCTACCTGGACTTATCCTAAGCTCACCAGTTACCTACCGGGTGTTGCTTTAGCCTTTCGGGACTTATCACACACCAAGCTCAACGGTTACGTACCGTATATTGTTCATCTCTACCCTTCCGAGACTTATACTTTTCTCGGCTCAACGGATCCCCCGTCTCTTGCCTACTTGTCCTTCCTCCGGACTTACTTTAAGCTCACCGGTCGCGTGTTGGGTATTGCCTCTGTCGTACGAGACTTACTTCTTTCCCGGCTCAACGGTTACACCGTCTCTCACCTTACTTGCCCTACTGGGACTTACCTCACTACGGCTTCACTCTCTGTCTATCGTTATACACCTCCGGCTCACTGTTATCCACAACGGCTTGCCACCACCACCATCCCGACGCACCTACGGATACACACCCCACGGCTGTATCTGAGAGTTCTCTTGAACACTGAACCGCGTCTCTAACCTCTCGGATTAAAGCTGCATGCAACCCTTATACCTGCACCAATCTCGATGCACTACAGGGAGAATTTCACTAAGAAACTCACAAAGGGACTCACTGTGATTTTCTGATGCGCTAAGTCGGATTCTCCGAGCCTAAATCCTGCCTGTGCACCTAACCACGATCCGCCATCACGATCTACTTCACACACTCTTAAACTTTCTCTCTCTAAACTCACACAGAAACGTTTTCTAAAGAGAAGCAGAGTTTTTCTCGTAATGAACTTTCTTAAGGGGGTGAAGTCCTATATAAAGCCGATGTCCTTGCCATGCAACCATACATGTGTCGCCCCAAACATCCCATCAGCGCATGTAATGGTCCATCTCGCCACCTCGCGGATCTACAGCCTTTCGTTCAGTCCTAGGTCGGTTACAACAGCCCTTGTTCCCCACTTGTTGGTTGATGTCATTTTGGATTCAAACCGAACTAGAAGAAATCTAGTCAAAAGAAGAGTTGTTGGAACAGTTGAAGGTATGGAGAAGAGGAAGCTATATTTAGCCTTTTGTTATGCCAATTTGAATAGTGCTGTAGGTCTTAGCTACTAGAAAAGTTGTTATTTCTTTTTGTATAAGTCCAAGTTATCGGTCTTGTAAGACATTATCGAGCAATATGAAATGAGGAAGAAAATGTGTTCAAGTTATTCTCTCTCTCTCTCGTTTTCTCTAAAACAAAGAAACAATGTTCATCATTAAAACAGAACACTCTGTTTTAAGAAGAACAACAACATGGTATCAGAGCTCATGATGATTCATGGAGACATCTTGAACAAAACAAAGATGGTGAGTCAAGAAGATTTGCCGATGAAGAAGGCCAAGGTCAGAGAAACCAAGGCAACAGTACAAGAAAGTAACAAGAACGAGAAGTTGGAGAAAAAGATGAAGATGGTGAATCAAGGAGATTCAGCAATGGAGAAAGCCAAGGTCAAAGTAACTGAGGCAACAGTACAAGATTATAACAAGAACAAGAAAGAAGAAGAAAATCATGTGTTCACAGCAAGACAAGAAGGTGACGAAGCAAACAAGGAAGATGTTTTGCTCATAGATAGTGGGTGCACAAATCATATAACACCAAACAAGAAAGCTTTTGTCAACCTCAACACAAGTATAAGAGTTCCCATAAAAGTCGGAAATGGAGCTGTACTAATATCAGAAGGCAAAGGAGATACTGAGGTCATAACCAAGAAAGGGAAAAGAATCATAAGAGATGTGTTTTTAGTTCCCAAACTTGGGAAGAACCTTCTTAGTGTTCCACAGATGATAACTAATGGATACAAGGTTACTTTTGAAGAAAGCAAATGCATCATACATGACAGTGCTGGAAGAAAAATAGGAGTGATCCCAATGGTAAACAAGAGTTTCCATATCAGATAGAATTCCAAAGAAGAAACCGCCATGGTAGCTAAGGAGAGTATTGCAGAACTATGGCACAAGCGTCTTGGACACATTGGCTACACGAACCTGAACAATCTTCAGTCAAAGGAAATGGTCACAGGTCTACCTAAGTTCAAAGCTACTCAAAGAGGGTGTGAGAGCTGCATCATTGGCAAACATACTCGTGACTCATTCCTAAAAGAGTCAGAGTCAAGAGCAACTGAGAAACTAGAACTGATACACAGCGACTTATGCGGTCCAATGCAGAATACCTCTTTCAGTGGCAGCAGGTATTCCTCACCTTTATAGACGATGCTACCAGAATGATATGGGTCTATTTTCTAAAAGCTAAGTCTGATGTCCTCAAAACCTTCAAAAGATTCAAGAATCTAGTTGAAAACCAAGCTAACTGTAGAATCAAGAAGCTTAGAACAGATCGAGGCTCAGAGTATCTATCAGGAGAATTCACAAAGTTTTTGGAAGAAAATGGCATTGAGAGACAGCTTACAGCGGCTTATTCTCCACAACAAAATGGAGTCTCAGAAAGACGAAACAGAAGTCTAGTGAAAATGGCTCGAGCTATGATCAAAGCTAAAGATCTACCATTAACATTTTGGGCAGAAGCTGTTTACAATGCAGCTTATGTTCAAAACAGAACATCAACTCGAGCATTCAAAAACAAAACACCTCTTGAAGCTTGGAATGGTACAAAACCGTCACTAGGACACATGAGAGTGTTTGGCTGTCTGTGCTATGTTCATATTCCAGATGAGAAGAGAAGAAAGTGGGATGATAAGTCAAAGAGAGCAGTGTTTGTGGGATACAGCTCTCAAACAAAAGGGTATAGAATATATATGCTGGAAGAAAACAGAGTTGAAATCTCTAGAGACATCATCTTCAATGAAGACAGCAAGTGGGATTGGAACAAGAAGGAAGTAGTCAAGGACTACAGTGTAATCATCGAGACAAATTCAGAAGAAGGAAGTTCAGAGACAAGCGAGACAGAGATGATAAATGATAATGCTGGAGAAGGAGGATCTTCTCCAAACTATGAACAGATCAGTCCTGATGAATGCTTAAGTAGACTGAATAAGAGAACTCGATCTCTAGCTGATGTTATGCTCACAGCCCCATATGCAGATATAGAGTACTCTGTAGTAATGGAAGGCTGCTACAGTGGTCTAGAAGAACCTGCATTGTTCGAAGACGCCGCTAAACACACTGAATGGAATGAAGCTATGAAAGAAGAGATACAGATGATAGAAAAAAATGAGACATGGGAACTTGTTCAAAGACCTCCTGACAAGAATGTAGTTGGTGTAAACTGGATATACAGGCTGAAAACGGATGCAAATGGGAAGGTTGTCAGACACAAAGCTAGACTTCTGGCAAGGGGTTTCACACAGCAATATGGCGTCGACTCTTGGAGACTTTTGGTCCAGTTTCAAGACAAGAAACCATAAGATTACTTCTTGCCGTAACAGCTCAAAGGAGATGGAAACTGTTTCAACTTGATGTCAAATCTGCTTTTCTAAATGGGAAACTAGAGGAAAAATCTATGCTGAGCAACCTCCAGGCTTTGAAAGAAGGGGAAAGGAAGATCAGGTTCTTTTACTACACAAAGCTCTCTACGGATTAAAATAGGCTCCAAGAGCTTGGTATAGCAGAATCGATGAATTCTTTCAAAAGGAAAACTTCAAGAGGAGTGACAATGATCACGCATTGTACACAAAAGAAACTCAAGGGAAGCTTTTAGTCGTCTGCATCTATGTAGATGATCTTATTGTTACTGGTGATGATGAGAACTTGGTGGAAGAATTCAAGAGAGCAATGAAAGATGAGTTCGAAATGTCAGATTTGGGGTTATTGAACTACTTCCTTGGTATGGAGATTGTGCAAAATCAAGAGGGCATATTTTTGTCTCAAGAGTGCTATGCGAAGAAGCTGCTGAAAAAGTTTAACATGGAGGAATGTAAGATCATGTCTACTCCCTTGTTACCTCAAAGAAAGAATGCAGAGGAAGAAAAAGAAGAGCTTGTAGACAGCAGTGTTTACAGAAGTCTAGTGGGAGGCTTCTTATATCTTACAGCCACCAGACCAGATTTAATTTTCTCTGCCTCATACTTGTCCAGGTATCTAAAAGAACCCAAATCCTCTCACCTTAAAGATGCTAAAAGAGTGCTTAGATACATCAGGAGTACAACAGATATGAGATTGATGTTTACTTCGGTAAGAGAACCAAAACTCTGAGGATATTCAGACAGTGATTGGGGAGGTTGCAGAGAAGATTTAAAATCAACAACTGGGTACTGTTATAGCATTGGATCGGCAGTATTTACTTGGCAAACCAGCAAGCAAGATACCGTAGCTCAGTCTACAGCAGAGGCTGAGTACATGGCTTTGTGTGCTGCTGCAAATCAAGCAACTTGGTTAAAGCGGCTACTCATGGATTTAGGGATCATCACTCAAGTGGAAGTTCCAATATTCAGCGATAGTCAATCAGCCATTGCCATTGGAAAGAATCCAGTTCAACACCGTAGAACCAAACACATTCAAATAAAATATCATGTGGTAAGAGATTATGTGAAGAATGGTGAGGTTCAATTGATGTACTGCAAAGGAGAGGATCAAGTAGCTGACATCTTCATTAAGGCTTTGGGAGGTCATAACTTTGACAGGTTTCGCAACAAGCTCGGTTTGATTCACAAAATGGCAAGTGAGAGTGTTGGTTAATGTCATTTTGGATTCAAACCGAACTAGAAGAAATCTAGTCAAAAGAAGAGTTGTTGGAACAGTTGAAGGTATGGAGAAGAGGAAGCTATATTTAGCCTTTTGTTATGACAAGTTGAATATTGCTGTAGGTCTTAGCTACTAGAAAAGTTGTTATTTCTTTTTGTATAAGTCCAAGTTATCTGTCTTGTAAGACATTATCGAGCAATATGAAATGAAGAAGAAAATGTGTTCAAGTTATTCTCTCTCTCTCTCTTTTTCTCTAAAACAAAGAAACAATGTTCATCATTAAAACATAACACTCTGTTTTAAGAAGAAGAACAACACCACTAAGTCTGCTGTGCCCTGTCCCATCAGTACATGCAATGGTCCAACGTGACACCTCACAGATCTACAGCAGCCTTTGTTCAGGCCTAGGTCGGCTGACGCAGCTTTTGTTCTCCACTACATTCACTTTGTCTCCATATGTCAGCTCGGAACTGTTCACGGTACTGTTCACGATACTGTTCACGGTCAGGAATCTTCCCAGTGTGCTGCACAGTTTTCTTTCTTCTTTTCTTGGTTAGAAATCTTCTGATATTCCTTTTCAAATCTCCATACTTATTTTGACACTTAGTCATTTTTCTCCGTTTTTCGGCTAATACTCGGCCAAATCCTTCACCATCGAACCATTTTGAAATTTCCCCGAGCTTTTCTTCATCTGCTTCGACCAAAAATTTTCTCTTGGCCTAAGCTTACTTTCGCAGCTCAATTCCCAGTCGATTCCACAAATTTGTTTTTTCCGACCGTTTTAGCTGCAAGTCGGAGTATTACAGCTCTGATACGATGTTGGAAGCAAAAGCTTCTTCTCTCAAAGAATACAACAAGTGTTTGCTTGTTCCTTGTATTCTTAGATGAAATCGATAAAGGGAAAAAACAGAGTAAGAGAGAAAACTGATTATCAGAAATAGATTCTGATAACACTGTTTTGACAGAGAATATGAAACACACACGCACCACTGCTATTTTCTGACATTACAACAACAATTTATATACACTTCAACAGACATGAAAGTCAAGAATTGCATACCTTCTTTCTTTGTGGCTCTTAATTAAATAACTGCTCTTACTTAACCGACATGACTCTAACACACACCGTAACACACATAATTATTACTAAACTCAATTATAAACTAACAGATTATGTTTGGTGGGGATGTTGGACAGAGTTTGCTGGTTATTGTGGGTGGTAATAGATCCGAGACTGCTATGGCGACTTGAAATTCATCAATTTTGTGGTTTAGCTGCACTGTGTTGGAACTTAGAACAAATATGAGGCTTCTGCGTGGGGCCAATGCTGATGATGTTCGTGAAATGGAGCTTTTTCTATAAGTTGATTTTGGATATTGGTAAAAGAAAGATAAAGGAAATGGAGAAGTTGAAATCGAGGAGCCATAAGATTTGTTGATAGTTGAGTTTGAAAATCCTATCCAATCTATAGTAACAGAGATATATGGTCGATCATATTCGACCAAGCCTAAACCTAAGTCTTTTAAGAAAGAGCTATATTGATTCCTGGAATAGTGACTTTGATATGATTAATGACTTTATGTTGTCTGGTGTTTTTTAACGTGTTAGCTTTTTTATATATGATTTTTTTTTTCTAAGAGGAGCACACATACTTTTGTTCCGATAATATTGATACGTCGGATACAAGCAAAATTGACAAGACGGTTTACACTCAGGAATAACTTAATAGCACTAAGTTTTCTGAGTTGCCAAATCATAGTTTGAGAATGTTATGTTAATTCGAAACATAGATCCAAAAGGTAGATTGTGCAATGGCACACGGTTGCTTGTAATTACTCGGTTGGCTCCACATGTAATCGAAGTTAGCCTCATTATGGATGATAAGATCGGTCAAAAGATGTGAATTCATAGGATTTTTATTTCTCTACCCGAATTGAGATTTTCTTTTCGTATGAGACGTCGGCAGTTTCTTATTGCCCCCGATTATGCGATATTGCGATGACAAATAGATAAAAGCCAAAGACAAACTTTTAAAAAGGTGAGTTTGTTTCCTCCAAGGCATGTCTTCTTGCATGGTCAATTATATGTTACTGAATCAAGGGTTATGTCAAGAAACGGGTTAAAGATTTTGATTATCCATAATAAGGTAAGGCACAAAAGAGGATAATAAATTTTGTGTATAAAGAAAGCACTTCAGAAAATTTATAGATGTTAAATTACGTAGAAACATACTTAATTCTTAGTAGATCGCAAATAGCCTCTTCACTCTATTGTTTTTAGTTTCTTAGGATGTCAAATTCTATACTTTCAAATACTCAGTTTTTTGTTATTTTTAGACGTTTTTTATAGTATATTATTGGAAAGGCTATATGCACTTGATGGTAGCAAATTTTATCATCTTTATTTATTCTTCATTCATTTGGTTTCGCCGCCCATCTAGGGGAAAGCGGATTATCCCTACTTCAACTGGCACAAATGATACCAGTTAATATCCGCACTTTTAAATTATGCTAAAACATATCTCAAGTATATAAAATTTGAATTTTTGTACCCAGGCTCAATATTTTTTTGGTGGATTCATGCATTGACTTAATCAAACCCATAAATCTGTTAATAGAGATGAGTCAACTGCTATGGTAGAGTCCCCATTAGACCGTATAACTAAATGATGTCGTTCTATGTCGAAAAGTCATGCTCGTTCAGACTCAAACCATGCACAAGACCGAATAGACAAGCCTGAAACCACTAGACTAGATGTAATAACTGATGTTATATCGCAAAATTAACTAATACGACATCATATTGGTTAAGTCGCTATTATTAAGAAAAGGGTCTGGAAATCCAGAAATCTTCTTGTCCGAATGAAAGAGTATATCCGGATTTTTTGTAGTTCTGGATGTTCTTATCAAAGACAAATTTCCACACACACAAGCTTTGGGCATACCTCTATCTCCTTCGGGTACACCACAAGTCATTTACTGGGTAAACCTCACAAACTGAAATTGGAAAAACTTCTTTTTCACAAGTTAATTCACATAACCAAACCTGCCTGCATTTTCCGAGGAGGCTTTTTGATTCGATGAGGTAGCCATTTTCTTAGGCTTTCTTTGGTGACCAAAACCCTAGCTAAGAGTTTTCTTCCCCAAGTTTTCTGTCTGAAGTCACCAGACTCAACGAAGAAGAAGACCTTTATGATGAAAACAATGTCTTGTTAGTTTTTTTTTGAATCTCAAATTTCTAAACGTAGTTTTTTTTAATCTCCCGTCAACTCAAAACGGCATCATATAAGAATAATAGCCAACGAGACTCCACTGTAGCACGAGACTCATCTTCGTTAATGGAGTTAGAGGTTTGAATAACGCCTCGGAGTCAATGCATGAATCCGGCAAAAAACAAAAGGGGTTTGGGTATAAAATTCAAATTTTAAATAGTTTGAGTTTGTTTTAGCACAGTTTAAAGGTGCAGATACTAATTGGTACTATTTGTGCCAGTTGAGAGGTAGGGTACGCCTAGTTTCAATATAAATACATTCTTATGAGAGACGTTGAATTATTAAGGGCTCATCTAAACCGTTAGATGATTTTTTGTTCCTATATTATTCTGGTGATGTCAGGAATCTCCAAAAACCAGTCCTATATATTATTGCGAATGTTAAGACGTTAAAACCCTAATTTTTTCGGTGCTGACGCTTTCTTCGTTAGGGAGATCAGACGAGAAACCAAAAGAGAAACAATGAAGTTTACCGATCTTCCACGAGAATTGGAATCTGAAATTCTTTCTAGTGTTCCCGCAGGTCTCTAAACCAATTGCGATCTACTTGTAGAAGATGGTACGTTTTATTCAAAGATAAGAGATTCATGGAGGAGAACATGGATAAAGCAGCAGCGCAGGTGATCTCAAAGAACGATTATAGTGTTTATTCAGTTACCATCAATCTCCAAGAAATCGGCAACAACTTTGATCCATCCATTGAGTTTACTGGTAAACTTGACTCAGAACATGTCATGATATCTACTATCTTTCATTGCAACGGTTTTTTATTGTGCACTACCAAAGACAATAGACTCTTCGTTTGGAACCCTTGTACTGGTCAAACCAGATGGATACAACCAAGTGGTAGCAAAACATGGTATGAAAATGACTATGTTCTAGGGTACGAAAGCAACAACAAATCTGGCTATAGCTACAAAATCTTGACCAGCTGTTATGAGGGACGTGATCCTATAGTCGAGGGTAATAATTCTAAGATCCTGGAAATTTATGAACTTAAGTCTGAGTCATGGAGGCGTCTTGATGATGTCCCTCAGAACTGGAGGATAAGAGGTTCTAGCGTGTCTTTAAAGGGAAATCCGTACTGGGTTGCTTGGGATTTTGATACTAATATTTTCTTACTCAGGTTTGATTTCAAAAGGGAGAGATTTGAGCGTCTTTCTCTTCCGTTTCAGTTTTTTTTTTTTTTTGCTAACTTGTAAATATCATATAAAATGAAAGTTGGATCTTACAAAGAGTGATCCCTATACATAGTGCCTTGGCAAAAAAATAAAATAAAAAACAAGGCACCAGATGAAAAGAAAGCACTGAGATTACAAATTAATTTAGCCAAAGTAACATTAGATTTTTAAAACCTTTCTTCTTTCTTCTTGCCGTGATTGAATGGATGACTTGCCTGTCAATTTCTTTGAACAGCGAGTGAGCCGTAGCTAGTTGATTGTTGAATGGCAGGTTGTTTCGCTGCATCTAAACAGCATAGATCGTTGATTGAGCGACTAGCTTGCGGAGAAGCGATGGGGATGAAGATGACGGCCCTCTCAGCCAAACACAAAAGTCCGACCAATCTCTGAAAACAACTGTTGGCAGATGCAATCTCCTTATAATCTCATTCCAAATCTCAACCACGTATTGGCACCAGAGAAACAAATGATCAGGGCTTTCCTGGTTCACATTACAGAGACCACATGTTGTTGTAATATTCAAACCCCAAAAAGCAAGCCTATTCCTCGTTGGCAGTTTATCTAATTGAGTTGTCCACATCATAAAAGCATGCTTCGGAGTGGCCCCTTTGAACCATACCAGATCAAACCAATTCTTCTCCTCTTCACGGGGCCGCAAAACTTCCCAAGTCAACTTTGATGAGTAACCGTATGAAGTTATTCCATCCACAGACCAAGAGAAGATATCGTTGGAGGCAGAAAGCTGTGGAAGAGAAATGGTAGTTAAGTGTTGGTGGAGAGCCATAGCTTCATCAGATCTTGGATTTGCAATTTTCCAACCATTTGCATCAGTTGCGTCAAAGACAGTGGCGTTAAGGGGAATTCTCAGGTTTCTCGGGCCAGATTGCCCCAAGTAATTGATAAGGCTACCAAACGGTGTCCAAGAGTCGAACCAAAAACGTGCAATACGACTGTTGCCCAAGGTGCACTTCACAAATCTATGTGCTAATTCTCTAATCTTCAGCAACAATTCCAATTCCAAGAGTCGTTAATCTGCGCTTCAAGAGCCCAGAAACTACCGCTTTTTATGTGGTGGAATTCGTGCCAAGCAACCCATAAAGATCCATTGTTTGAGAAGAGAAGCCAGATCAATCTCAGATGAGCAGTTGTGTTCCAAGTAGCAAAATCTTTAATTCCAAGGCATCCTTTTTTGGGGAGACATACAGTTTTCCAAGATACCTTGGTTGAGCAATGGTCTTCAATGGCACCTGACCAAAGAAATCTGGAACACAAGGCATTGATTTTTCTGATGCAACTCTTTGGGATCATGAAGGTTGATGTCCAAAAGTTGATCATTCCCGAAATCACAGTGGAGATAAGTTGGACTCTTCCCGCGAAGGATAAAGGTTTGACTGACCAAGCTCTGAATCTTGCAGCAATTTTCTCGATGAGAGGGAAAAATTCCGGGATACGCTGCTTTCTATACATGAGAGGTAGGCCCAAATATCTGATGGAGAATGAACCAGCAGTGAAGCCATAGCTAGCAATAGCATTAGCTTCAAGAGGGTTCAAACCTGCATGGAAAAGATGCGTCTTGTTTCTATTCATTTCCAAACCCGACCATGACGAAAAGTCGTCAAGTGTCTCTGCGATTCCGTGTAATGAAGAACTGCTCCCATCGAAAAAAATCATAACATCATCTGCAAACATTAGATTCGATATTTCCAGCTCAGGGGTGTTAGGATGGTATCGAATGTAGCCACTTGCATATCGAGAATGGAGCAACCTTGAGAAAACCTCCATATAACAAGAACAAACAGATACGGCGATAGCGGGTCCCCTTGCCGCAAACCTCTCGTGCTTCTAAAAAAGCCACCCATTTGACCATTCACAGAAACAGCCAAAACAAAATCCCACCGTACAGAATCAAATGCTTTTCTTAAATCTACTTTAAGCATAGCCCGAGGGGTGGAGAGATTCCTGTTATAACTGTTAACAATTTCTGATGCGAGCAAGACATTTTCACTAAGAGTTCGACCGGGCAAAAACGCTGACTGAGAGTGCGTGATGACCTTTTACAATAGAGCTTTAAGCCTTAAAGCTAAAAGTTTGGATATAACCTTGTAGATGGTATTTAGGCAAGCAATGGGTCTAAAATCAGAAGTGCTTACAGCGTTAGTGATTTTTGGTATGAGGACCAGATTTGTGGCGTTTTACTGCTTCAATAGTTTTCCCGAGGAAAAGAATTCCTCCACTGCACTACTAACTTCGGGACCCACAATACTCCAGCAGTGAGTAAAAAACTCAATAGAGAAGCCATCAGGACCACATGTTTTGTTTTTTGGAAGTGAGAAGAAAGCTTCCTTGATTTCATCTTTAGAAAAAGCTTTTTCCATGAGGCGAGAGTCTTCATCAGAGCAAGAGGTGTTTAACAACAAAGATATGTCACCTTGCGTGAAGAGAGCCGGACTGACTTCACCACCCAATAGGGACGAGAAGGAGTCCAGTCAGTCCACACAGTGGTTTAAGATAGCTTCCTGAGACTCAAATTTCAAAGCCGCAGAGTCCTCAAGGAAATGAATATGGTTAATTGCTTGTCGAACCTTAGCCATACGATGAAAAAAAGCAGAACAGCAATCCCCTTCTCTCAACCAGGTGATTCGGGACCGCTGGCACAAGAAAGATTCCTCCGCTTTTACCAGAATTTGCCACTTCCTGGTTTCCTCAATGACCCTTGCTGCTGTCCCTGAATCAGGCGTAGAAAGCATTTGACTTTGCAAAGCCAAAACTTTAGAATGAGCTTTTTCTCCAAATCCGAGTAGTTTTTATTGTTGAATGATCTGATCTTTCCTTTTAAACCTTTAAGTTTTGTTGCAACACGGAATTGGGCAGAACCCACCACATTCATCGAAAACCAGTGTAACGCAATCATCGGGCAGAACTCACTGTTTTGCAGAAGGAAGTTGTACAATTTGAATGGCTTTGGAAGCTTCTGATTTGCAGTGCTCAGAGTGATAGAGATGCAGGCATGATCCGAGAAGTCAGGGTGGCCAAAAATACCATGAGAGAGAGGGAAAAGTTGATGCCACGATCCATTTACCAAGATCCTGTCCAGCTTTTTGGCGATTGGATTTATAGCCCTCTTGTTCCATCAAGTGAATAGAGTTCCTCTAAAAGTCAAATCAGAGAGAGCAGCATCGGAGAGACAATCCTGGAAATCTCTAGTTTTCCTATCAATGTTCAGAGTCCTAGGGTTTGAATGCTCACTTGGGTTTAAAATTTGGTTGAAGTCTCCAAGTAATGACCACGCTTTACCAACCACATCCTGATGAGATGCTAAACTGAAAATCTCAGCCCATAGCTGCTTCCTCAATGATTCCACGTTAGAAGCATATACAAAAGAAACCACAAAAGTACAGGAATAGCCTGGAAACTTTACTTCACAAGTTATTATCTGGAGAGACTTTGATAAAAATTACTACCTGCACTGACGGATGCCAGACGACCCAGATTTTACCAAGCTCTGAAAATTCATAGTTAGAATCAAAAGACCAGCCCGGAAGTAAGTTGGTGATGAACTTCCTCTCCTTGGGCTGCTTTACATGTGTCTCTAAGAGACTGCCAAATAATGGCTTATTTTTCCTAAACCACTTCTTATATCCAGTACGATGGCTCGCTATATTAAAACCACGTACATTCCAGCAAAAAATGTTGCTACACATAAAAAAGTTATTGGGGTTTGGGACTCTTCCCCCGAGCAAGTTTCCTCTTACTCCTCGTTATTACCTCAGTGAAGGGAGGTTCCTCTATTTCCTCCTCAACTTCATCAGATATCTCTCCTTCCGTTTCAGTTTAGTGATTTGGATTTGGATTTGTCTCTCTCAGTTCTTAGAGATGAGAAACTTTTTGTATTACTCCAGAGGTCTTATAAGGATTCATTAAACACGAAGATATGGGTGACGACAGATACTAGTTAAGATCAATAATGAGGCTAAAGATACCAATAACCAATACTTCTTAATATGGGTGACCGATACTAAGATCAATAATATACCGATCGTGGACAGTTTCTTGATGGACGAGGAGAATAAAAAGGTCGTGTGTTGTCATACAGACACGGATAATAAGACCAAAATTTTTATTATTGGTGGAGACCATAACATACTTGAATGTAGACAAGTTCATGGAAAGATTATCGCAAACGTACTAGATGATTGGAATAGGCAACTTCTCGTCAACTATGTTCCAAGTTTGGTTCGAATTCAGCTAGTGGAGGAAACTGAAGAAGGTTACTAGTCCATTTAAGTTATTTAATTTCTTCAAACGAAATTATTCAAATTCTGAATTGCGGTTATTTTGTTTAGTTAATATTGAGTCTTCTTATAATTTCTTTTGAGATCAGATTTTGTGATCTTACTCAAATACATATTGTTTATGACTGCTTATTCGTCACTTATCTATCCCGGTGAACCTTTCTATCATAATATACAAAAACCAAATGAAGAGACGAAAACAAAAGAGTAGACGGTAAGAGGTTGGTGAAAATATAATCACATAGGTAGAACCTTAATTAATGTAACTACTTATATAGCTGCAACAGAAATATGTAATATGTTCATGACTTATATATACCTTAATCACAAAACTTTTTCTTCTTATTCTTTTTTAGTTGTTAAAATTAGAATCAATACAATACTTTTTACAAAGGGAAGTTTTCACAAGTTTTGCTTAGCCGGGACATCATTAAAGAGAAGGGAATGAGGAATAAGTGAGACGAAATAAAAAGGTACATGAATGATTTCTAAAGGCGCTTTGCTTGTAAGATAAGAAACGATGTAGTGATGTGATATTCTTTTCCTTTTCCCATATAGGTGTATTTGCCATAAATTGCAGGTATGAATCAGAGCTTAAGCCTGAACTTAATTAAATAAATAAAAGATATGTATAAAATTGGATCTCAGTATAAGTAAGGAAGAGGCCAAATTTTATGTATAGATCGATAATACGAGAAAATATAACTGGAGTAGATATACAAATTCTTAGTAATGTATAGATATACATATTTTTATGGTTCTTTAGATTATTCATTTATCTAACTCCCTTAAAATTACTGAATATAGAAATTGAAACTTGAAAAAAAAAAGGGTGGTTTGGAGTAAAATAACTGATACAAAGAGAATGGGTAGGCCTCGCCATTAGGGATCCAACAGATTTTAACATAGCTCTCATAGCTAAACAAAGCTGGAGAATTCTCCAAGACCCCAACTCTCTTGTAGTTAAGTTGTATAAGGCCAAAGTACTTTCAGATAGAAGTCTGATCTGCTGGAAGCAAAGATAGGGTGGAGACTGTTGATTGTAGTTTTCAACTATCTGGGGTCGGTTCGGTAATTCGAGTTCGGAAAGTTAAATTGATTGTATTTTATTAAGTTCTTTCGTTCAGTTCGGAGGACGAACTCGATACAATATTCAGTTCTCTATTCTCCGGGTCCCAAAAGATCCTTTCTACAGTAACAATTCTACTATTTATAGTACATAAACGAAGAGATGTTCTAGGGCTTCTCGTTCAGCTCTCACCGCCTCTTGTCGCTGGGCTTCTCTCTTATGGGCCGCGCTGTCAGGCCAGACCCATTTCGGCTAAGACCGTCGTAAACCAGGATCAATTGGGCCGGTTTCGGTCTTTAACCGGTCCGAACCGGGGAGCGGAGCGTACCACCAACAGTATGTCCCCTCCTATTTCGGCAAATGGACCTGACTGACTTTTGCCGAATTGAAGCAGGATAGGTTATAGACCGAGGTCGGTGACGTTGAGTTCTCGACTTACACCCTTCTTCATTCCTCTGGTGTTTCGGCAAGGGTATTTAAGTATTTTCGCTTGTGGGGAACTGAAAAGTCGCGTCGGTTTAGGCGGGAAATCGAAACGTTACGAGGCGCGGAACTCGAGAAGTCGCAATGATTCGCTCTTCTTCTATAAATAGGACTCAGCTCTCCCCATTTCTCACTTTTGCTCCTACTGCCAAGGTATTTGCTCTCCCTTCTCTCTAAATTTTCTTCTTTCTCTCTCTAGAATTTCCGGTCACCGTCCGCCGTGCTCTCTCGTCGACGGTTATTCTCTCGAACTCTCCGACAATGTCTTCCGACTCTTCTACCAATTCCGAGGCCGCCATTCTTCCCGAACACCGTAGGGAGGAAACTTCTACTGACATCTCGAGCTCGGGATCTACAGAACATTCTTCGAACGCTTCTCTGGTTCGCAAGAATTCCCGGGTCGTCGAGGTCGGCTCTGGTAGCCGAGTTCCGATTCGGGCTCCAGAACGGATGGATCGAAATCTCCGCGAGCCCGAGGGCCAAGTTCCCACTGACTTGGTCCTGGGACAGGAGCCTGACGTGAAGACGGATGAGGACGCTCCACCGCGCGAGGTCGGGGATGGAGGGGCGCAGGATCCAAACGATGATGACATGATGCCGATCATAGATCGGCCATGTATATGCGCACCGATGAAATCCACCTTGTCGTCTCCCGAGACGGTTCGGGCTGCTATGCTGATCGGCGGAGCCCCTCCTGGAATCATAATCCAAGTTCCCGAACCGGAAGAGCGCCCTTGGGATGCACCTGAGGACTTCATTTGTGTTTACGAAGCTTACTTCCGCGAGGCCGGATTGACCTTCCCTCTGCCCCGCTTGCTGTTCGCCTACTGCAATCGTCGCGGCTGCGCGATATCACAACTTCAGCCGGCGTCGATAGTGATACTAAATTTATGTTTAAGTGGCTGGTTTAACCGCCCATTATACTAAATAATCTGTATATATATTTATAATTTTATTTTATTTCTGTTTCTTTTATGTTCATAATTTTATTTTTATTTTATTTCTGTTTTTTATATGATCTACTTCTGTTTATATATATATATATATATATATATGATAATGTAATCATTAAACAAAAAATATAATCAACATGCACCAAATATCAATCTAACCGACCGAAAAAATAATACAAAACTAAATTCAAGACCCAAACAAAAAATTTACCAACCGAACAAACAAACCACTAAGTACACTAATCCTCGCTACTAGATATCATCTATATATAAACGTGAGCACCAAGACTAACAACTTCCAATAAAATTACCTAAGAATGTCCAACAAAAGTCTCAAATAGTAAGCCTCTCAACCGAAACCGGACAGAACAGAATGAAAAAACTAAGAAATTGATAAAATAATATAATTAAAGAAAATAAAATCAAAGACAATGCAAAGAATTGACGAAATTTATACTAAAAAAACATTGAATGGATCTCCATACACAAAAGGAAATTATCATAGCACCTGCATGTAACAAAGCAGTGAACCTCATTTTAAGAGAGTAGTGGGAACCCCATTAATTACTTGCCTTATAGAAAGCTTCCACATATTTGGTATCAACGTGAATTAAACCTAAAACATAACATGCATCTTTGAAAGTAGGGTGGACAACACCATTTAATTGTTCTTATATTATAAGAACATGGACTGCAAACGATTTTCAATAAAACCCTTAAGCAGTAAGCTTCACCAGTGTTAGGGTTGCAGTTGGATATAATACTCGGTGTGGAGATGTCGTTGCAGAGACGGGAATACTATGATGTTTTTACAATCTTAAACCCAACGTGTCAGAAATTCAGAATACAGATATGATCTGGCTTCTGGATAGTCATGATTATACTTCAACCACCCGATAAATTTATTGTTGTGAACACCGGCAGAATAATCTTCATCTTGTGGAAACGATTTCAGATGGAGGCAGATGATACGGAAAAATATAAGGATCATGAAGTGGACGATTGCTGGTCGCTACAGAAAATTCATACAAGTTTTAAAGCAACTAACTATTAGACAATGGATTTACAATAAAAAAACTTCTAGAATCTAAAAAACTATTTAAAGCCTGAACTATAAAATAAAAACATAAATATATATTTGCCTGACAATTTCATTGTAAGGTGAGAGATTAATTACAGAACCAGCGCGAAGTATCAATTATACAAAGATAGTAGGTTATGTTGTCATTAGGAATAGACATAAATAATAGTAGATATTTTTTTATAAAAAAAAAAGAGATGGATGAATTTTTTTTAAAAAAATGCTATGATCTTTTTTTAAAAGAGGTGGACAATTTTTTTTAAATGCTGTGATCGTTATTTTTTAAAAGGTGAATAAATTTTTTTTAAGTGCTTAAACTTAGTAGATAGATGTTATATGTAAAGAAATATGAAAATCGATATGGTATATATAGCACGATGGATACACTAGGATTTAGGTTAGTACTGACTTCTACATCGGTGATCCAGAAATCGGTGGCTAGAACGAACTTCAAAATTGGTGGTCCATTAACAAAATCGCTGATCCATGATTAAAAAAAAAA
>NW_006256909.1:13966074-14079619 GCF_000478725.1 Eutrema salsugineum | reverse complement strand
GACGGCCGCCACCGAATTCCGCCTTTGAAGGCACAAGTTTAAAGACAGTATCATTTTGCCAGCATCAATTCAGGAACCCTAGACACCGGAGAGTATTGGAGTAGATAAATCATCATCATTTGGGTCGAGCGGGCCCAAGTCTAGACATATCTTGTATACAAGCTTGTCGGATCTTTCTGGTGGAAATTCTTGGATCGCTCAGGCCATTTTATTTTTTACCCAAAACAAACCAATCCAAAATTCAAACAAAACCAAAAGCTGAGTTTTACTTTGTGCCGATTTCATATTGTTTTGAATCCAAGCTGAACCGAAAATTAAGCACTTACAGAACCGAACTGACCTTAAAGTCGGCCCAATTTCACTCACATTTCTTCTGTAAACCGAATAAACCAACTAAACCAATTCTAAATGACGAAGGCCAAACCGCCAAAGATTCTGTTTATTTCTAGGGTTTGCAACTTTTACGTTAAATTTCCTGGACATGCACGACAACGACACGATTCCGAGGTCAACATAACCAAAAAAAAAAAAAAAAAAGCCGGTCAAGCTGAAAGTTCACAAGCAAACAATGCGCTTGAAAGTGAGTTTCAAGCATTGATAATTGCTATGCAAAATTGTTGGATTAAGGGGTTTAGAAAAGTTATCTTCGAAGGAGATTGCAAAAATCTAGTCGAGTTGGTCACAAAAGAATCTTTGAATTTTGGAGTCTTTAATTGGATACGAGAAGTATGGCAATGGAGCAGGAAGTTTGAAGATATAAGTTTCAATGGATTTCAAGGGATGAAAACTCTGCAGCAGATATTCTTGCCAAGGCTGATATCATGGATAATCAAGCTTTTGTTTATCATTTTTATATTCCGGATGTAATTACTAATGCTCTGCATTGTGACTTTGTTATTTCATCTTAATATAATTCAGAAGAAAAAAAAACAAAAAACAAAAAACAAAAAAAAAAAGCCAACATTTATTTGCATTCGGACTTAATCACACGAGTCTCAGCAATATGTAAGACAAGCTATGTCTATTTTCGGACTTAAAAGCTTTTACGTTAATAGCATATTCATGAATCTAAAAAGTCAATAAAGAAGATACGAAATCAGAACATAGGTTTTCTATTTTGCAGGATAAAAAATGTAGAAAAAGAATTTCTGTACAAAGCAAAATCTTATGCAACAAAACCGATTACTTCACAAAAGAAAAAGGCACTAAGAGGTACGCAGATGTAAGAGTGGTCACTAGGTCTCATGTTTCCCTCTTCAAAGAAACATCGATAGCTCTGGTCGGCTATAAACATTTTTCCTGATCATCCTCAAGGACCGGGTAAGCAGCAACTAGCGAGCCCTGAGCACCAACGTATAGCGAATTGTAAATCCTCCAGTACACTTCACGGACCTTGCGTGCCGGATGAAACAAACCCTGCAAACAATAGTTAAGAATAATGGCTGCACCTAATGCAACTCTCATTCCTTCAATGGCTTCCATCACAGCGTTGATGAGGTGAGGAGACGTCTCGAAAATGTTGGGCCAGATCAAGTTAAGCAAGTGAACCAAAGCGTCTTCACAACCCAAACCAGCTACACCCAAAGCCATGTGTTTCACGGCTGAAGCGGCGGTTTGTCTATGAACCAAGTCTCTGTCCATGAGCGCGTCTTCCAGCAACGGCGTGACTGCGTATATGTAATCTTTGCCCATTTCTCCAATGTATTCGAAGAGGAAAGAGAGAGATTTCAAAACACCGTTTCGTACGTTGAGCTCTAGAACACGGTACTCGTTCATTAGAGCTGGTAAAACAGTCTCGGGAGAGCATGTTTCGGCGACTATGGCGATTGCGACTGTGGTGCAAACACGGTTTTGACGTTCTTGGACTTTGAGATTGTTCATTAAAGTGGCTAGAACGTCTAGTGGTCCAATGGCTTTGGCAATGTACCCGAAAGTGTTGACTGTGGCACGGCGGATACTTTTTTTATGAGCTTTAAGCACTTCAAGAAGCTCGAAACATATTCTCATCCACTCTCTAGCCGGAACAAACTCAGGACCACGATCAGCAATCCTACCAACAAGGTCGATACAATTTTCCTGCACTTTCTCGTGTCTGTTCTTCAAAATTGGGGCCAGTCTTGGAAGCAGATCCTTAATGGGAGGAGTCATCTTTGTCATGCCGATCACGTTGACAATAGATTTTTTTAGCTCCAAGAATTGATCCCAAGACTTCAGGGTACTCTTCTCCAAGATACTCATACAAGACAACACCTAGATGTCCCATCAACTGTTCCTCTCCACATTGCTTCATGACGATAGCAATTCTAGAAATAAGATCAGCAGCTTGTTCTCTCACCTTTGCACTCTTGTTATTTAATCGCCACTTGATGGTACCACAAATCTGAGGAAGATAAGGCTTTACACGCTGACCAAGAGCATTCACTATAGCACCAAATCCGTTAAGCATCACATTAGCATCATCGCTTGTCTGTTCTTGGAAAGCATAAAGAATGCCATCAATGAGTAATTCCTCCATTCTCGCATCAATATCAGATGCTCCCAAGTTTGTCACAACCTTGTCAATGGTTTCCATAACCATACGCCGGTACGGTTCACTCTCATCTTTAAGATCTTCAACCAATCTCCCCACAATATCTGCAACACCAACCTTGTTCGCAATCTCCACAGTAGTTTCAACAAGGTGCTTAGAGCTTCTCCTATTCAGAGCCATTCTCCTAACCCATAAATAATCAAAAAACGCAGACAAAACATCACTGCGAATGTAATCCGATTCAACACCTTCTGTACTGACACACTGTTTCACCACCTTGAGGACAATAACCTTCATATCTTCATCAGGAGACTGGAACTCGCGGATCAAGACAACCATCACTTCTTTTGTATAGTAGCTCGCATACATAGCATCCATCAAGGGGATAATACAACCAATCGCCTTCAAGAACGCAGCCAAACGTTTACCATGGTGAGACCTGATACCTTTCCACAGAGGCTTCAGAACAGAGTCAAAGCTCTCAATACCATAAGGAGCAGCAGCCTCGGCAAGAGCAGCCAGTGACAAGGCGGTAATAGTCCTAACCTTAGGGTTTTCATCACTGAGACCATGTTCGATAAGCTCTACTAGAGACTTTAAGTGAGGCAGGACGGCACAGCTAATTAGTATGGCAATCTGCTGAACAATCTTAATTCCAGTGTGCCGTGCCTCCCACGACTTCTTACTCTGGCACACGGCTTTCAGGAACGGCAAGAGTTTAGGGATTCCAAGAGCTGAAGCCACCACACCGAAAGCTCTTGCCGTTGAGTTCCTCACATATTCATCCACGTGGTCAAGATCAGGACGCATGTTTGCAATCATAGTGGCTAAACCAGCTGCTTTGCTAAGGTTAGAGATAACTTCTCTACCTGTTATACGAGCAATATAGTCTCCATCAATCAGCATAGGCTGAATAACAACAAGAATCTTGTGGACGAAAGGCCTTACCAGCTCATCAAGTTTAAGCATAACCCTCTCAATCACTTTCACCAAAAAACGCCTCTCTTGATCTTCCAGAGTGGGTTGCATGAGCAGTGGCAAAATCTTGTTAAACAAAGGACCAGCACCATACTCACGAGCCTTATTACTAATCTGCCTTAGTGCTTTTTTCCTCTGCTCAGGGTCTCCATTTTTAACCTTCAACAAGAGTTTCATTATCTTGCGTTCTTTCAGCTCATCAGGAGACAGCTCTTCTTCGTTAACCTCCTTCAACAAAGCTTCAAAATACTGTTGATCCTCTGCTTTCATAAACGGCAACCCACCAGGAACTTCCGGTGGCACATCATAATGCTGCCCACGGATTTCCTCGGGGATAACGTAGCCCGGAGTAGCCATGGGCGTCGGTGTCCCTAGAATCTTCTTAGCAGGCGTCCTGATTGGAACATAAGAATCGGGCGGATTCAAAACCTTGTACCCTTTGGTAGGAAACATAGCATCAAGCTCTTCATCACTCAATACTCTGTTTCTCTCCTGCATATTGTACTGCTCAGGCGTCATAAAACCAAGCAGATTAAGCTGACCAGGAGTTGGTGTAGCCATACCGATACCACCGGCTGGAGTGACACCAGGAGTGTAAGCTACTCCAGCCATAGGTGTAGCAGCAGCACTTGCCATAGAGGCTGGTGTCTCGTCCCACCTTGAACGTTGACGCTTTAGCCCTTTCGGAGTCGCAGCTTCCCATGGAGTAACACCACTAGGTGTTCCATCAGAATCAGTAACACGACTTGGTGTAGGAGTTTCGTCCCACCGGTTCCTTCTTCCAATAGAAACTCTTCCTGGAGTAGCATCAGGTAAATCCCAATCAGAAGTTGATGATTTAGCCTTCTTTGCAGGAGGAGAAGCACCGTCTTCTTCACAACTGTGTCTCCTCTTAGAAGAAGAAGAAGAAGAAGGAGCAGAGTCACTCTGTTTTTTTGCAGCTTCTTCTTCTTTCTTTTTCTTAGCGATGAGTCTCATAGTTTCCTCTCTCTCCCTCTGCAAAGCCGTCTCTCTCATATGGTCCGTGTAAGTCCTCACACTCGGATCCGGCGTCTTCTCTCCCATAGCAAAAGGATCGATTCTATCCGGAGAGAGAACTCGATTGAGTCTCCTGTTCTTATACTCACCCTCGCGTTCCGCGATTGTCTGCCTACGCTTGAATCCGCCGCCATTGTCGTCGTCTTCGTGAGAACGAGCCACGTCGTTGAGAATCGACTTAGGAGCGGTGTACGAAGCAAGCCGCTTAGCCACGAGCGAACCACCAGTGGTGGTTTCTTCTTCCTCCTCCTCATCGTTGGGTGCGATTGAAGTCAAGTAGGAATCGCGGTCGTTATCTCCGTACGGATCGAATTTCAGAGAAGCGGCGATGTCTGCTTGCATCTTCCGTGTTCCCTCTTGGGTTTTAGTGATCTCTCGGTCTAATTCCACCATTATCGATACGCAACGAAGCTTTTTTCCAACGGACCTAAACAGAGAAGGAAATCGAAATTAGAATACACTTAGATTGAAGAAAAAGTAATCAAGATTAGGAGAGTAATGTTGGAATTTGTGGTATGTAGACGAAGAACCCTGAATAGCGGAAGAATTGAAATAAGATTTTCTAGAAAACTTCTTTGTATTTTATATAGCATAAAAAACCTTGACAAATTTTTTTTTTGAGAGAGAGAGTTTTTTTTTTTAACCTTGACATTATGTGAAAAGGAAATTACCTTATTCTCTTTTTTTTGACCGACGGAAAAAAAAAACTTCATTAATAATGAGAAATTGCCTTATTCTAAACAAAAAAGGAATAAATTAATCGAGTCTCTTCTTTAAAAAAAAGACATAATAACATCGATAATATGTAAGTTATAACTTAATAATTTCCATATTACAGAAAACAATATTCTAAAAGAAAAAATCTTTAAAAGACATAACATTAATAATATTTGCTAAAAAAATAAACGAATTATAAAAGTTTTAAAAAAAATACACAGCCTATTTATAATTTCTAATTTAATACTCAAACTCAAACTCATAAATATGATAATTTTTACTCAAAATCTGTGTATATTATTGTAAATCCTGTTTAGCTTTATGAAAACCAATTTATGTATTTAGAAGAAAAACAAAAATAGACACATGACACTTAAGAACAGATTCTTAAGGATCTCAATTAATTAAGAATAGGTTTTTAGTTTTTTTACATAATTTTAATTTATTTTTATTCCAGAAAAAGCTAAAAATCCTTGTTAAGAGTCTGCCGTTAACATGATCTTGAGAGTTTCACAGCACATCAAAACTAGTCAAACCCTAATTATTTACCAAGAAATAAATCGAGCTTATTGAGTACTACTTATCGTTTCATGAAATATAGTTATCTCAATTTTTTATTAAAAAATGAAAATTCATAGATTCTTGAGTTTCATTAGTACAATCTATTATAATATTTAAGAAGTAAATTGAGCTGTGGTTTAACGCACAGATTTTTGTGTCGTTTTGATTAATGAAATCATTATGTTCTGATTGGTCAGCTGATGTTATGTTCTGATTGGTTGGTGTTAATTAATTATTACTCCCTCTGTTCAGAATTATTTGATGTTTAAGGTTTTTGCATACAGTTTAAGGATTCATTTAATTTTTATTTTTTCTATACTAAAAATATTATTTATAATTCATTTAAATATCATTCAGCCAATAATAAGACAATCTGCAGAATATAAAAGGTCAAAAACTATAAAAATTCATTAAATTTTGCATTGAAAAGTGAGAACATCAAATAATTCTGAACAAAAAAACCTTCTAAAACATCAAATAATTCTGAACAGCGGGAGTATTATTTTTTCTGTTGTTTTGGTGGAAGGTGTTAAATTACAGTTATGCCATTAATGACAATACTATATTTTGATTGGTCAGTTGATTATTTTACAATTAAAAAAAAATCTGATTAAAAGGAAATATTTCATAATTAATACACAATAAAATGTGGAATAGAGCTCATGACAGAAAATAAATGGCATCATACCATTTTTTTGTCGACAATAAAATATATATTTTAATTGCTGATTGATTAACAAAAAAATAACACAAACTACAATGGTTAGTGACCTGAATTCTTATCTCATAGGTAGTAAGTTTGAACCTTAGACTAATTTAATTGTGTTTTTTTTTCTAAATTTCTCTCTTTCTAAATCAGTTTTTTTTAACAATCATGGATCAGATCTAAAAAAAGTGAGCTCAAGCCTATGTTTGTGATAATTATAAAGAAATAGTTGATCACATTAATAATGGACAAATAAATAAGGAAACACATAAACCCTAAATCGTTTTCTATAAAAATAAATATTTTCTGCCTCCGCTCATATTCATATACTATTATTTTTTTTACGGTTTGTTCTAGGGTTTTGGCGATTGGTTACTCTACGTGGTTTTTTTTTAGTTTTTATTTTTTTGTGCGATTTTCGATATGTTCCTTTGCTTACAGATTAATCTAACTATGTGTTCTTCTAGATATGGTATTTTGAATCCATTGAAAAGTATGATCACAATTTTGGGTTTTGCAGCATATTGTTAGGTAAGTTTTCGTTTGGTTTGGTGTTATTTGAATATTTAATCGGTGTTTTTTTACTGTTGTTGTGTTCTTATTGTGTTGTCTATTTGATTATTCGATATGTTTTTTTATGTTGTTCAGTTCTTTTATTTATGTTCTATAAATCATTATAGATAAATAATTCCTCACCTCATCTAATTGTTTGTTATAATTTTCAAAAGCATGTTATATCCTCAAAGAAAAAGAGGAAGACGGTGAAGAGAACTCGAAGAATAGAAGGTAATCCTTTGTCATACAATCGTTTGGTCTACTTCTATGTTCTTTTTGTTGGATTTTGTTTGTACATCAGATGAAGGTAATATTCATAGGAAAGAATTTGAGGAAGACGGAGTTGCATAATATGCATCATCTCAATTCAAAACAAATGGGTATCTCTTTTTTTCATTATCATATTTTCATATATTTTTGTGTTTTGTTATGCCTAGGAAAGATTTGGAGGAAGACGGAGTTGCGTAATCTACACCATCTCAATTCAAAACATATGGGTATCTCTTTTTTTCATTATCATATTTTCATATATTTTGTGTTTTGTTATGCCTTTTTGGTTGATAATTTATTTATATAATTTTTTCAAATATAAACTGATCTACTTCAGGTACTAGGAGAGTTTGAAATCGATTTTGATCTAGATCAAGATGGTTAGATATATGCTTTAGGTTTTTGTGTTCAGTTTGATATCTCCTATTGTAATATGGATTTTATTATACTGACACATATACATGAAATAGAAAATGGTCGGTGGCAAAACAACGTGATAGATACCGGATATGGCAATAACTATAATCAAGACAGCAGAGGTTGATTCTTTATTTTAATTGTGCTGATTTAAATTTATGTCTTCTAACCAAAAAACGTTGGATCATAAGTTTTGAAGTGGTTTGTTTTGATGATTGGCTATTCTTTTTGGCCAGAAGTAAAAAGGAAAACAAGCCAGAAAAACCAAGAGAAGGTTTTCGAGAGGAAGTTCCACAACGAAGGGCATCAATGTAGTATGTGTACATTCAATACTAGCTTTAGCTAAATAAATCATAAGCATCATGTAATTATTTCCCTTTTTATTTCAAGAAGAAGAAGAATACGTAGTAAGAGCGTGCGAGATCTTTAGGTTCATTGTAGTTATCTACATTTTTAAAAAATCTTTAAAGTATAAGGCAAAGAAGAGCAAAAAGAGGACAAGAAAGGAGAAGGATACAATTATTAAGATGAAGGTAATTCTTAAGTCATCTAAGTGCTTTTTCAATTTGTTTATTGTCCTCTGAGTAGTGTTTGTTATTTTGTTTTAAATAAATCGTCATTGTTATCTGATTTTTTGTTTAGCTTTCCAATTTTTTGGTCTAATCTACACAACCAAAGAATGAGAATGAAAATAAGAACAAGAAGATGATAAGGAGGAGTATTGTTGTGATCTTGATGATTATATACGAAAGAGAGGTTATGACCTATGTACCAGATTTGCTTTGTTCTTGATTTGCGCACACTTTGATTTGCTATATTTTTGTGATCTATATATGGTTTAGGTTTTTATGTTATCTTTTGTGCTCTGAGAAATTCTAATAATTAGATTAAAAAGGAGAATCCTTTTTAAGAGTTTTGGAATTTTTTTGATCAATCGATAGTTCACTCTTTGAACCTTTGTGTTCATATCTATGACTTACTCTATTCGTCTCAGACTCCATTTTCTATAATGTTCCTTAGAAACACTTTACAGTTACACAAACCAATATAGATAGAGACATCTATTTCACTAACCAAATTTAATTATAAGAGAGATAAATATCAGGTCATAAGAATTTTAAAGGAGATGATCTCGATCTCTTTCTTTATATGGCCAGAAGATTTATTTGTTTCTCTTTCTTTGTTTATCTATTAAATTTTTCTTTTTTTCTTTCTTTTTGTTCAAACAGGAAATATCTTTAGACTTGAGTTATTAGATTATCAAATGCCATACCAGTTTCAAAACAAACAGCAGCCATAAATATAGGTTTTTCTATAGATTATTGGTTTTTGTTTTTTCTGATTTTGAGAGACGTATAGTGTGTGTTTTACATATAGATGAATAAAATCATTTCCAAACGTTAGTAAAATTCAAGCAGTTTTTAATTCAGTAATCTTTTTTTTTTTGTCGGAATAACACAACTAATGCATACATTATCTGGCTTTGGTTTGGTTTAATTTACTGGGATTTCTTTCATAAAGTTATTGTTAGACTGCTTAGCTGCAGAGAACAAATAGAAAATTTTGGTTACAAAGAACTACCGATAATGACAAAAAGAGACACTCGAAGTGAACTCAAGGTTTGATCTTCTTGAGTTCGTTGATCTGATTGAACATAACCTGTGGATACAACACAAGAAGATTGAAGATGCTGTAAGATATCAGTTTTTAATGGGTTTTAATACTAATTTCATTGTTGTTTTCATAGACAAGGGGGGGGGGGGGTCCATGCTTTTAAATTCATTGTTTACGTTTGAATTTCATTTTTTAAAAGTTAAAGAAAAAAAAACAGAAAACAATAAAGGCGAGTGAGGACGATGAAGGAAAATAGGAGGGCTTTACTAGATAAGCCAAGAATCAGGTGAAATGTTATAGGAGATACTGATTTGTACGTGAATATGGAAATAGTATCTGCGTTTAATAACATTTTGTAATTTATTATAGTATTTGTGTAAGAAAACAATATAAACAAAAGGAAAACAAAAGGAAAACAGAAGGAAATAAGGATATCACGAAAAACGAAAAGAAATAAGAATAAGAAGATGACAAAGTTGGAAGAAGTGTAAGAAGACAATGTAAACATTCGGTAAAATAAATTAAATAGTTTTTATAATCTTATAAAATTTTAAGTTTATCTTTCTAACTTCTTTTTTAATGATTATGTACAAAATAATTATTTGAAAATTCAATAGATAATTACAATTTCGTATTTCTCACATAAAAAAAATCACATTAATAATTTTTTCAAAAATTATTAATAAATTCATATTAGTGAATAGGCACGGTCTTCAGACTTTGATGATATTACTTGGATATAAGTATCTTCGTTTATACATACGTGATATTTATTGAATATTGCATTTGATGATCTTAGTTGAGGAATGATGCTAAAATTATGAACTAAATATCAGTTTCTCTCAAAAAACTAGCTATCGTACTGATCCACTAAACTACTAGGAATCGTAGCAACAATTATGTCGCCCTTTAACCAAAATATATGATCAAGTTAGATAGTGAATTTAAAAATAAGTAATATAGTTTTCTTTTTTTATACTTACATGTTCATCAGCCAAAATAAACTTTCTTGAAGAGACACTAGAACCAATGTCTTCAATGATATCTTTAATAACTTGAATGCATATGCACGATCTTTCGGATGTCAAATCCAGTTCGGAAATTCGTTCATAGGCGACATTTTTCTGTTGATCGGATACGAAAAGACGGTTGTATGTTGAGAAATTATGAGTTCTAAATTTTCTCTATTTAGTGTAAAATTGTATCATTTCACTATTTTATAGATGATAACTTACAAATATATCACTAAGACTCCAATTAATTCTACTTTTAAGAGTACCAATCATTATATGAGAATTATTAAGATTTAGATTAGCTTTTTACTGGTCATAAAATATTAAATATATATATAGATATATCAAATTTGTATGTGTGTTTGACAATCAAAATTAATACATAAATGGATCTAAATCATATTCTAAAGAAGTTTATTTATGGCAATAGTATGCATTTTCATGTCATTTTTTCTATAGATTCTTTTTTTACTTGATTTTGATTTTCTTGAAAAAGTTTTTGATCAACACTTTTTTTGTTGGTATTCATTGATTCCAATAAATTGAGTTTATTATTTAATAATGTAGTTCTAATATTATTCTTATTTTAAGCCAAATAATTATTTATTTTGTGTATCAACGTATTACCCATATTCTAATATTTTCTTCCAATATTTCAAGTCCAAAGTGTGTGGAGATGTTGCAGAGAAGTGACCAACAATTGAAGACATATTCTCTAATCTTCTCTATAAATTTAATTTTTAAAAATTCAATAGATTAATATAGATTCAAAATGTTTATTATTTTTTAAAAATGTGATATATGAAGTTGAAAAAACACTTATATTTATATCAACCAATAAACTTGTGATCATCTGTGTGTTGAGGTTTGTGAAAGTCATCCAAATACATGACGTTTGGATTATTACAACACCCTTCAAATGCAGTAAAGTTTTGTTGAACCCTCCATTCCTTGAAGTTCACCGCCTCAAGAAGCTTATTCTGGATGCTTAGTCTTAGAGAGTATACTAAAAAGAAAAACTTATTAATATTTTTTTCATTAAGGACCTAATACTGTTTATTTTTTTTTCTATTTTTACTTTATGTTTTATGTTATATTTAATAAAATGATGTCAATTGAACACCGGTTAAAATAAATTTTATATAAGTGATTTATAACGAATGTTTATAAAAGTCTTTTAGAATTTTTAATTTCAAAATAATTCAATAAAAATATAAAGAGTAATGAATTTAAAAAATAAATAATTGAACAAGCTAATTATCTATAAATGCAGTATGTTATTTTGTATAAAATTCTAAAGTATTTATGCCAGTACGCCGCATCTCAATATTTAGCCAGAATGCTTCGAAATCCATAACATCTTTTCCAAATACTACACATTTGATATCGACACATCTATGAACATAAACAAATGGTCACTCAAAAAAATTAACTAATATTCCCTAATACAAAAAATTAATTTCGTGTATTTAAAAAAAAATGAAAAACCTGACATGTTTACTTACTCAAAACTTCTAAGAGTAAAGTTGATGCATTTCTGTGAATCAACATGGCATCTTCCATATTTTGTCCCAGCATGCTCGCTTAATTTATGAACTTTGATAGTTCTTCCGATCAAGCCAACTTCAAAATTTATCACTATGGTTAGATCTAAATAATAAATAATTCTAAAACAACACAATCTAATTGTATACAAAACATACCAATCCTTGAGCGTGTAGATGGAGTGTTGAATATTTCACTAAACGATATGAATGAATATAGATGATCTTTGAGAACTGATGATGTTTCTTGGATGCGAGTATGTTCGTTGAAACACAATTGATATTTGTTGAAGACCGCAACTGATGAACATAGATCATGTATGACACTAAAATTACGAATAAAATACTAATTTCCTTCAGAAATTCGGTCACTGTACTGATCCACTAAATCAATGGGCATTGTTGCTACAATTCTATCACCCTTTGACCAAAATATATTAACAAGTTAGATAACCGTTTCGTTATAATATATGGTATTGCAATTATGTACTTACATGTTCATCTGCCAAGAGAAGCATTTTTTTATGCATTGGAACCGATGTATTAAATGATAATTTTGATAACCTGAATGCATATGCAAGAACTCTCCAAAGTTAAATCCAGTTCACAGATACGTTCGCATGGGGGTATTTTTTTAGTTGATCAAAAACGAGAAGACGGTTTTATTGTGAAGTTTTGAGTTTAAAAAAATATTTTCTCTGTTTAATAAAATTTTTTATCGTTTCGTCATTTTATAGATGATAACGTACAAGTGTATCATTAAGACACCAGTTAATTCCACCTTTAAAAATACCAATGGTTGTATGATGACTATTAATAATTAGGTTCACTATTTAACAGTCATATAAAATTAAATGTTATTTATAATGATGCATTTAATTAACACATATCAAATAATTTTTTAAAAATGACACATATCACTAAGCTTATAAATATATTTGATTTATATTAGTCAAATATATGCGTATCTGTCAAGTCTTAATATATTATAAATTTCTTTCCAAATGGAAACTTATAAATTATAGTTTCTTTCATTAAGGATTTAGTATCATTTTTTTTCCCTATTTTTATTTTATGTTTTGTGTTATTTCAAATGTGATATGTCGTTTAACAACATATCAAAAACAAATTTATTTTAGCAAGTTATAGCGAAATTTTTAAAGGGTATAGTCTTTCACAATTTTAAATTCAATTACAAGTATTACGATAAGGATCCAAAATGTTAATAAAATAATTTTACCCAGTTAATATAATAGAAAACCTGAATTGGTTTGATATAAACGGTTAATTATGTTGCAGCCAAATTATATACACCATATGGGCCCAATAAAACAACTTTATTTCATGTTAAAACAACTTTCGACAATTCATTTACTAACATATAAACCGCAATAACCAATAAAAGCTTTACAACCTTCATCATAAGTTGCAACTTTTCAAATATTGAACATTTATAAATTATGAAAAGATGTAAAAGGCATCGATTCACCGAACCATCTCCCTTAAAATCTACAACCGTTTAACTATTGACTAGACGTTATATATATATATATATCTTCATTTCTATACATGCAAATCTTCTTCCTCTATAAAAACTAACAACAAAGCAATATTTCTCCGCAACCCTTTCTTTTCCTTTTTAAAAACACTTTCTCTATGCGTGCATATCACTTTGTTGATGAGTTGCATGGATGGAGACGAGATTGGAAAATCCGTGTCAAAATTTTGAAAAGATGGAACAAACCTGATCGACAAGGCTTACCAGGCATGAACTTCATTTTAGTCGACGAAAATGTAAGTATTATCTAATATAAACATATAAATCTTTTATTTATATTTATTGTTTGTTTGATCTCTCTTCGAATTTCACTGTATATAGGGTTGCAGAATCAATGCTTCATGTGGTAACCTCTCCCTCCCATATTTTAGTCGTGTTGGGCCTGAAGGACAGTGGCTCTAATTGTCTAGATTCGGCTTGATACCATCTGAGCGGAAGAACGAGGGAAGGACCACAAGACACAATTATCAGATCATTCTCACTACCAAGACAAAGATATCATGTCTACGACCATTGACAAGATCCCTTCATAAAATTTATCCCTTTTAGTGAAATCTACAGAGTTCCTTATGGTCAGTTATATATACCATGTTGGTAAGATTATCTTTAGTTATTCCTTTTAAAGTTTTCGTTTTTATAATTGTACATATATGTAAAAAAAATTATGTGAATTTCATTTATGAAATCTATATATAATAACTATGAAATTTATCATGATTGATTTTTAGATCTCATTGGTGTGATGGAAGATGTTAGCGACATCGTAACTGAAGACAATCCTGATGGAGATACTGTTAAGAAATAACTTTCACCATTTGAGATCTCGATTAAGTAATATTTTCTTTCATGATCACTATGACTTGGTAATAAAGTTTGTAACTTTTATTGTTTAAATCGAAGGGATTTGAAATTGAAATGTATCGCACACGGGGAATTTGCTGCTGACATCAAAAAAAGAAGCAAAAGATTCACTGGTCCTCTTGCAGTTTGTGTTTTAACCGATTGGAGCGTAAAGAAAAAAGAAGGTATGGGTCATTAGGCATATGCCATTATTATCTTATTAATTTCATAAATATTTTATTTTGCATGTATAGTTCTTACTGATCGTTTTATGTATATAGATGAAATAACTATCCATGCTCATGAAGCAATTGGTTTTTCCTGTCTCCTCTTTGCTCATAATACTGATGATGTCCTGATTTTCAAGAGAAAGTAAGTAATCCAAAAATGATAAATATATATATACAATAACCTTTAAATATATCTGTGTCTCTTAAACTTTCAGGATTCGAAACAAGTTTAACATGACAGAGACACAAGTTGGAACAAGCACGAAAAAGGACTCCTGAAAGTTTGATTATGATGGAGTTTTAATTTTTATCTCTTTAAATTCCATGCAACAAGACTTAATGGATTTATGTCCTCATAATATCATTGTATAAGCTACATTTTTTTTTTCATGCTAAGGCTTTCTATCTTATGTTATGTCGAATCTTTCTATTTTATTTGGTATTTCTTTTATTATATTTTCCTTGGTTATCGTTTAATATAGTACTTCTTATATTACGTTATATATATATCCACTAAAGGTATACAGTATCGACATTTAATATAGTACTTCTTATATTACGTTATATATATCCATTTATAAATGTAGACGATTGTTAAATAACGTTAATACGTGGGCTAAATGAATCAATTTAGAATAATAAACAATCCAATAAATTTTTGTGATCTATGGATATATAATATTTTAGTTCCAACTATTCAGAATGGAGAATGTCACATATATGTTAGAAAAACTTCCTAAATCTGGTAAAAGAATTGCAAAATATGTTAAATAAAGAATTTGATATAATCAAATTATAACAAAATTTGTATAGTAATTATATATAAGTATTTATATAACTTAAAACTTGCGTGTTGGATCTTATTATTTATTTTGATATTTCTTTTTATTATATTTTCATCTACAATAAAATTATTTTATTATTATTACTAATTATATTTGGTAATCGTTTATTATAATATTACTTAATAGCTACATACAATCTTAAATAACTCTAATATACGATTAATATTAATCGATTTAGAATAATAGTAATGGATATTTAGTATTTTTATGATTTATGTTTATATAATATTTTAGTCTCAATTATTGAAAATAAAAATATGACGTTTATGTTATAAAAATTTCTAAAATCAAATTATAATAGGATTTGTGTGTTGATTGTGTCCGCGCGCCGCGGACAGATACCTAGTGGATTACATAAAAAAGAAAAAGAAAAAACTAAAATTTCTAGGTTACTTGCAAAGAGAACTTTGTTTCTTCTACGTATACGACTTACACCGACTAATCGAGATTATTCCAACAAAAACCCCTGAAGATATCTCAAAAACCCATCAACTAACAGAGATCCCCATCCATCTGAGTCAACTATCGCAAATCCTATCTTCTCCAAAACATCACCATTAAAACTCGGCTTGACGTCTCCGACAAGTTTCTGGTTATCCTTGTCCTCAAGTTTATCAGTGAACCACCCATAACTTGCGTCCAACGATCCTGTGCTATCCGCCATGGTGAAGAACTTCTCCCAGTTCTTGTACACGACTTGCCATGTCAGCCTCACGTCTTTCTCATCGGAAGTGATTCCCGAGCTGCTAAAGTCAGCTTCGATATGAAACTTGTCGTTAGGGCCAAACACCAGGTCTTTCCCCTTTTTGAGAACCGATGCTTTCTTTGTTCCGGTGGACACGTGTACGATGAAGCTAAGATCCGAGAGGGCTATCTTGATTTCCGGCGCCGGTTTATCCTTGCGGCGGCGTTTTGCGTCCCTTTCGACGGCGGAGACGAGGTGTTTGTACGAGATCAGTTCCGTGTATTCCAAGGCAAACTCATATGGAGAACAAGGTTGTGCGGACCGTGCGGTTATGAGTGACTTCCACAGAATCTTCGAGGAGAAACACTTCAACCACGTGGTTGAGACGCAAGAAGCGACCGCGAGTGTTTCAGGCTCCATGTAAAGGCCAAGAAGGCATAGTGCCTCCCAAGATGGAGGAGGCGGCTCGGTGTGTTGATGCTCGTCGTCTTCTTGATTGATATCATCGTCGCGTTTGCGTTTGAAGGGGTTTTGTTTCATTGAGGTGGAAGAGGAAAAAACACGTGCAACAACGAGGGAGGAGGTAGAAGGAGACATATGGACGTTTTCTGGATTATTTTTTCCTTTCTAATTCACATGTGATAATCCCTATTTATATCGATATACACTTAATATTTTTTTTTTTCAAAATCATGCTTTTTTTGTTTTTTCCTTTTATTTCAAAGGAAAAATGAAATAAAAGGAAAAAACAAAAAAAGGAAAAAACAAAAAAAGGAAAAAAGAGTAAAACGAAAAATTATAAGAAATTAAGAAATTAAGAATCTATACTATTATTTGCGAAGTCAAAAATCTTATGTGTCGTTTCCAGAATGATTTGCTTATGTGTTATTATTAAAATATATATATGTGTCATTTTAATTAATTCTGATAGGATGATCATTAATCCTACGTGTCAATATGTGTGACATGGCTTTTTTCATCGATTTATGGGCCTTTGAATTTGTTAATGGACCAGCGGTTTCAGTCTCGATCATAGCCACCAAATCTGTTAAATGAGTCACCAACATAAAAATTCTAAACCCTAAAGCATTATCCTACTCTATATATGCTCGTATCGTGTTCCTCTTCTTTATTGTTCCTAAACATCTTTTTATATATTCGTGTTTGTAAATGTTTTGGAGTAATCAGTTATTGTTCGTAAATATAAATTAACCTAAGCTTCTTTATTTTTTTCCTTAAAGCATCTTCCTCATGACCGAGCACATATTTAGTTCTGTTATGTTCTTTTCACTGTTTTGTGTTTGAATTAGTTTCTTTTAATTCGAGTTTGTAGTCTTATATTGATATATACCTTCCACCATGCTGATTTGATTAGGTTATCTTCGTTGGTGGTTTATACAATGGACAACATGTCAAGAGGTAGACTTATCGATTTGTTCTCTTGTTATATTCGTTCGGTTTTAATTTTATACAATTAGACAACTTATGATCCATCGCTTATATTTTTTAGAGATGCATCGTTTTGTATTAAAAAAAAATTCTAATTCTATACTTCGTGGTTATGATTTTAAGATGCATCGCTAATATTGCAAAGTTGAATGATGCATTGTTTGAATTACAAAGCTTCAAGTAATTTGTCTGAATTTTCTCTCTCTTTAATTCATATATTCCCGTTTTGAGCTTCCACCTGCCTCAACCTGATCGTGAATCTGAAGGGTAAGCGTAAGTTCATATTCCTTTTTTTTTGTGATAACGTTATTGTTCCTTAAAAGTAAGTTGGTTCCACGACTTTCTTACTTGCATTTGTATTTTGTTATTATTCACTTACATGTATAGTTTGATATTCTTCTAAAAGATTATTAATTTTGACATGTCAAGGTTTACACCTCGAGAAGTGCACACAATTTATGGGTTGGATGGATTATAATCGCTTGTTTCGCAATGCTCGAATTCTCCAGTATTCAGAATTCCCACCACTCTACGTTTAATGGCACAATCTTTGTGTATTCTGTTCTGCTGTCTCTGTTTTTTGTTTACTAGATTCTTGAGACATTTCATAACAACTTTTGTATAACATGCGCCTCCCTCCTCTTTTTTTTTTTTAACACATGGTTCTGTCGTTAGTTTCTTCCATTGTTACATTTACTTATGTTCTAGATCCTAACAGAATACATGAGGAGGATCGGTGTACACTTGATATGATGTCACTTGATATCCGCCTTAGAGATTCACAGTCCTCAGTTTTACTGAAAGGGAACTTTTTTTTTGTTTGTTTTTTTAATAAAATTTAGGCTCGGGTCCTCTTTATAACACAAGCAGATATAGGCCATGTATTATCAGACAAAACTGTGTTTGATAAAAAAAAATTTGTTTGTTTCTTTATTGGTCGATATCGGATCATTTGTCTTTGTTGTATTTTTTTAGTTTACCGAGGTACAAGTTCTTGTGTATCACGTTTGAGGGTTTGCACGCATAATCTCTTCCATTTTTTATGAAGTTCTAAAGACAGTGGAATTTCAGTGCTGAGGTGAATTCTTCTATGAGTTTGTTTTGATATAATATTTTTTCTTATTTTCTTGGTGGATGTTTTGCAGCTTCCAGTCTTAGGACAACACTGAGACCAACCTCTGCTTTGTTGGAAACACATTGTATCAGCAGTAAAGGGCTCAGTGATTCATGTATGGGACTACTCTCAACCAAATAAGAAGGCTTTTTCTTCTCAGAAACCAAAAACGATCAGGTCTTATGTCTGTTGCCATACCTTGACTAGGCAAGGGGAAAGAGGGGGACAGTTTCATTGCTGATCTGCGAAAAAAAGTTGCTCATTTCCTATTGCGGATGGACTGTCTCTCTCCAATGAAAGGAGCAACAACGTGGCGAGAAGAGAAGCTTGGTGTAGTAATAGGTGCAGGTGCAGCAACGATTTCAGCTAAAGCCAGCATCATGTCTAAGCTGAGGCTCTTGAGGAACGTGTGCGAGAACGTCAACCCTTGTACGCCGCACCTGTGGGGGCTTGTGATCGTGACAGCAACTTGGGATGGTAGGATTAGGGTGTTCCATAACTACGGTTTACCAGTTCAAATAGTAGTAGCATTCTTTGATTTAGATTGGAGCTCACGTTAGCTTTAAAATCATGAGCTAAAATTGGTCTCTTTGTAAGTCTGATGCTTTATGTGACACCTATTATGTGAGTGTGTGTAAGTAAACACCGACCGTGATTTAAAATTTTTCAAACTTAGAAGCGACAATAATGTGACTGACTACTGAATCTCTGTGGTTCTTAACATTTACAAAACATTAGTATAATCCTTTTTGTGTCTTTCTGTTGATATTATTCCTTTAACCGAGGACTCTGAAATACGTTTATGTTTTGATATTTGCTCATCAGATGTTTGAAAGTAAAAAATATATATACTTGAGCAATTGTATCTGATGAGCATAACAAGAACAGGGACACTACTTGATCGACTCTCCCCATTTCATATATATTAAGAAAAACATACAAAAGAAAGAAAAAAAACTCTATCTTTAGAGCTTTACTTGATGTTTTTTTATATTGTATTAGTCTTGATATATATATACAAGGCTTGAGATTTTTGATCAAAAAATTAGATCCTTCTTAAATCGATTAAGTGAAACCAGTTTAATTAATTTTTTTCCTAAAAAACCATAGCTTTTTTATTCATTTTCACTAATCTTACTAAAAATAAAGCTTTTAAAGTCAATTCAACCGATCAATCTAATACGGTCTTAATGGTTTTTTTTGTTTAAAAGATACAACGCTCTCATTAATTTAATATAATACATGATAACAGCAAAAAGAAATTAGTTAAATTAGACAAAGCAGAAAAGTAAAAGACGAAGAAAAACCTGAATAATTTTATATCGAGACGATCAATATGAGATAAGAAAGAAAATGAACAAATTGGAGACAGTGAAAAGAAGTCGGAAAAAATGAAGACGATAAAAACAAGCAGGAAGAAATCACAGATATTGAAGAATAAAGAAAAATTAAGGAAAAAACATATTTTAGGATTTTTTTTTTGTACAATATTTTTTATCAGAGGTAACACATATAAATACCATTTTATTTATATATGATAGATACTATAATATATTTATATATTAACTGTAATTGTTTTTTAAATTTAAATAATTTAAATATATAAGTGGTTTCATAAACGTAAGGTACAAGAAAATAATACTTGAAATGATGAAGCTGTTTTGATGTCAAAAAAATATGCGACTGATATGAAGAAGGAGAATGAAGAGATGGCCAAGGTGGTTAATAGTAAACTAAGAGAACAAAATAGGAAATAAGCATGACGGAAAATTTGTTCCTGAACTTCTACAGCTTTGTTGCAACTTTTAATCATTTTATTATTATAATACATGTGAAACAGACATTATGGTCTAATTTCCAATGAGAGCAATGAGATATCGTTTTTGAAAAGTTGTGTATTGTAAAAGTGTTTCATCTGAGTGTGATTTTGATTGAATGAAAATAAGTCTTACAAAACCTCATTAGAAGTAGCATAATCAGAGCAAACAACGATGAAAAAAACATGTTAGCCCACAAATCTTACGTTCTCTTTTTTTATTGCACAAGAATTATTATACTATCTTTAAGGAAATTGATTATGTACAAATCAATACAACTATCAATTGTAAATCCTATTCAAAATAAGAGAAAAAAACTACAGAAGAAGTCGAAGGATATAAAAGAAGAAGAAGCAGAAAAGAAGACAAATAGATGACGAAGAAGTCAAAAAGACAAAGACAAAGTCATATCAATTAATTCCAAAAAGAAAAATAAAAAGGTGGATAACCCAAACTAATGAAGACGCATAAGGATAACAAGATGGGAAAGTTGAAGAAGAAGAAGAAAAAGAATCAGACGCTTGAGAGGTTAGAAAAAAAGAAAAAATGAGAAAACAAAGTAGTAGAAGAATAAGAGGAAGAAGAGGGGAAGTAAGAAAGTGGAAAAAATAAAAAGTTGAGATTATGAATATTATGAAAAATAAGTAAAAAAAAATAAGAAAAAAGAAGAAGAAAAATACAATGAGGAAGATCAGAAGAGGAAGCAGAAGAGGAAGAAGACAAAGACGAGATAAGTGATATGTTCATAATTTGCATCATTTAGGTTGCATAAATCATTCCAAATCATGTTTTATTTCATGCATTTTAGGTCCTTAGGGTTTGTTTTAGAACTTAGGAGATGCATTAGGTCCCAATGAGTCTTTGCATGTTTTGAGTGTCTATCAGGTGAATATGGAGCCGAAAAGATGAATCCAGGAGGTGGAATGGTGAGCAAAGAGTGAAAAAGTGGAAAAATTGGGTCTTGGGAGATTTTCGGCCATTCTCGCTGGCTAGGAAGGTTTCACCGGCCATTTTCATGTACCGCGGGAAGCTTTACCGGCCATTTCCATGTACCGCGAATGAAGTGTATCGGCCAAAATCTCCGGGTGTGAACGAGTCTCAGAAATCGCCTGTCCGGGGAGCCTTCCGGTCCGATTCAGACGGCGGGTCCTTCATAGAAGTTGGAGAGCATTGGAGCACGGTCTCATAGCAAGTGGAATCGTGGAATTCGGACGCGTGAGCAGAGAGATAAGCTAGTCGGAAGGAACCCCTGTCTCGCAGGTATTCCGGACCGAGCAGATCAGTTTTGAAGGATGCGAAGGACGGTGCACTTCCAGGCCGATTCAGTTTCCGGGGCCTTCATGAGAATCAGAGCATTTGAGTCTTCTTTCCAGAACATCCAAGATCAATCAATTCGGAGCTTTGAGCAGAAAGATACGGTCTCCGGAATGGACACATGTCTAGGCGCCTCTCTCTGGTCGTGTAAATGCGCTTCAAAGATGTGCCCTCCAGGAAACCTTACACTTCCCAAGCACTGAAACTTCCTTCATTAAAGTTGGAGATAAATGAGTCCTCTGTCTTCTGCAACCGGAATTACTCAATTCGGACAGGTCTCCAGGAAGTTACACTCTCCGGAATGCGAGATGGTCCAGACAGCCCATGATGACTAAGTTAAACATGCCGCGATTTTAATGCCACGGTCCACACTTGGCCGTGGCAACTTTTGTGCACCCTCGGCCAATGACACGATATTCATGCCACGGTGTGAGGCTTGACCGTGGCAAACACACACTTGGCTGAGAGGAACTTAGCAACCGTTCGGCGATTGACACGGCCTAAATGCCACGGTGTGAGGCTTGGCCGTGGCAACATCTTGCAACCTTCGGCGATTGGCACGAGCTTAATGCCACGGTCTGGGACTTGACCGTGGCAAATGAACAAGTGGCTGGAGATAACTTCTACACAGTTTCGGCTTTTGACACGATCTCAATGCCATGGCCTGAGACTTGGCCGTGGCAAGCATATACTTGGCTGGGAAGGACTTCACATGCATGCGGGTTTTGGCACGGTCTGAATGCCACGGTCTGGGGGCTTGACCGTGGCAACCTTTACACATCTTCGGCGTTTGACACGGTTAACTTGCCACGAGTCCCAGATGAAGCTTGATCAGACCGTGGCATCAAAATGAACCAAGAACACAATGAAGTCTTTGACACGGTCAGGAATGCCACGGTCACACCAAGGACACACCAGACCGTGGCAAACCCTTCTTTGCCCATCAAGGCCGGGTCAGTACCCGGTTTGTTCCGGGTTGATCCGATTCGTCCAAGCCTCCTTTATAAGGTTTTTAGACCTAATTTGTAGAGAACACTTAATCTACTTTTAGTCTTTTTTCCCCTTTTGTGAAAAACCACTTAATACACTTTGTTTTAGAGAGTTTAAATCGATTTGCAGTTTCTTTCCATCTGGTTCATCATTTCTTATTATCAGAATCAACTTCTAATCATGATTAACAACACATCTTGCAAAGGGTTTAGTGTGTTGATCATGATTAGTGAGTAGTCACCTTAATGAGGTTCTAGATGTGTAGGTTAGGGTGCTAAAGTGTTAGATTGGGAGTGCTTAGGGCTAGATTCATTGATTCATTTCTCTAAACAACTGTTCTCTATGCTAGATCCTTGATAATCACTTGAGATCTAGATTCTGGGAATTTCATGCACCAAAAGTGTTTGATTAAATTCCTGAAAGAGTTGTGTTAGAGGTTTAAGTAATTTTTCATCATGGGAATGATTTGTTAAATGCTTGAATGATCATTGAGAACTGTTTATTAATGCATATTGATTCATATTTCACAAATGGGAATTTGGTTTGAAAATGGATTAGTATAGGGGTTAATACCTTCATGAGAGGATTAACCTAGATTAGAGTTCTTAATCACTTGAATCATGTCTCATCATTGTCATTAGCATTTCTAGTTTAACACCAAAGCACCCTGACCAACTATCATGTCTAGAATCTCATGCCTCCATCATATCATATTCACATCATATCATTTGTCATTGTCATTAGTCTTTAATCCTGTTTATGTTTATAGTTGTCTCTAGATTAATCAAAACCCACTCTTGTTTGCTTGAATTAAGAACTTGATCATATAGCTTAGTGTCTAACACCACATCTGGATTGATAAACCTCTTTGTGCTACATTGACAAGGGGATTGATAGCCCTGAGACCCTAAAAAGTCTTGTCTATCAATAAGTAAGAATGATAGATTAAAGAAAACTCAAAAGAAATAAGACAAAGAAAAAACAAAACTAAAAGAAGAAGCAGGTGTTGGAGAAGACAAAGACAATAAAGAAGTAGAAGTCAAAGTTGTAGAAGATGAAGATGAAGAAGGAAACGAGGAAGATGAGAGCAAAAAAGAGAGGAGAAGAAGAGAGACCTGATTAAGAAAAACTTGAAAAATACGAGGACATATATGTTCAAGATAAGGAAGGAAAACCGAAGTTGAAGATGACAAAGTATGAGAATGTGAAGATGGGAAAGGAAACTAAGAGAAACTTAGAACAAGAAATTAAAGAAAACAAAGAAGAAAAATGTGATGAATTATAAGAAGGAAGAAGAACAAAAACAAGACGAATAAAAAACAAAAGAAAAGAAGAAGAAGAAATCGAAGAAGACAAAGATTATAAAAAACAAGAAGTCCAAGATGATTAAGAAATAAAGAAAATAACATGAAGAATAAAAATAAGAATATAAAGAAGAGGAAGAAAAAGAAGAAGATAGAGATGAAAATGTAGAAGATGAAGAAAACCGAAAAAATATTAAGTCAGAGAAGACGAAAACGATGAAAAAGAATAATTGGAAGAGAAAGACAATGACAAACTAAAAGAGAATGGAGAAAAACAATTGTTCAAAAAGAAAAAGATGATAAAGAATAAGTCAAAGTCAATGATAATTAAGTAGACGAAGAAACATAAATCAAATACGTTAAAGAAGAAGAAGAAAAACATGTGGAATAATCGATTAGAATGACAAACACTTACGAGAAAATGAAGAGAGAAGTCTGGCGAGGAAGAGGTAAAAAGAATTACAGAAAAATAAACTTATGTAATTACAATATTTTAGTAAATAGAACAATATATTTATTATGGTTGTTAGATATTTTTTTATTGGTTGAATATCTAACATTCTTGTTATATTTATGTTTGGTTTTTTATTTATAACAAAGTTAATAATTTAATGATGTAATCATCTAATTATATTTTGTGTTAAATCTTCTGACATTATATCTTTTAGCGAATTTAAAACACGCCAACTATTCTATCTTGGGGTCTTGGGATATTGGATCGGTACTCTCTTTGTCTTTGTTGTTGCTTTTTTTTAGTTTGATTAGTTCCAAGTTTTCTTATTTTCACGTTCGATAGTATTATGTAAATTACTCACAGTATTAATTTTTTGAGTATTTTCATACCATAACGCAGAATACCACCGTATTTGCAAACATAACAGTATAGCTGAAAAGGCCCTGTTCACTTTTACGATAATCCAAAAAACTTCCTATAACTCTATTAATTATAGCGGTTATAGAGTAGAGGGAAAGTCTCCCTCTGTAAGTGTAATAATTCATTTTTGAATTTTGAAAATTAAAAAGAGAAACTGCTTTTCGTTTGAATTCCCTAAAAATCCTCGCAAATACGATAACTCAGATCTAATCTCCACAACTTCTTCATCTTAAAATGGCGATGCAAGAACTACCGCCCAGAATTTTCGCCGCCGGCGACGAACCTACTGGCGAGAGGGTGAACTCCTACCATAAAGCAAAGACCATCGGTAACATCATGGATGCTCTCGATGAAGGTGAGAGGAATTACTTACGCAGTTCGCCGTTTGGGAAGCTCATCGCGACGGCAGAGAAACCATCGTTATCCGGCAGTTTCGGGCATTACATTATCACCAGACTGCTCAAAGTTAACAAGAAACACGAGATTTGGATTTGGTTTGCTGGTCGGCCTATTGGGATTTCGCTGCGCGAGTTTGCAATCGTCACCGGTCTTCCCTGCGGCAGGTATCCCAAAAGATTAAAGAAGAAGAAACGAAATCCGATTAAGGAGAAACCATATTGGCCCGATTTGTTTGGCAACCTCAAAGTTTGCAGTGTTGATTTAGCAACAAAGATGCTGAAAAAGAGAACCGTTGCCGACCGAACCACTCGGTTGAAATATGCATGTCTCGCTGTAACCGGCGCAGTCCTCTGTCCTACGAACCACCGGTCCAAAATCGTCTTTGACCATGTCGAGTTAATCAGAGATCTGGATGAATTCTTTCTATATCCATGGGGTAGACTTGGGTTTGAGATGTTAATCGCTAGCATAAAAACAAAAGACGAGGTTGCACTTGCCCAAAGTACCGTTGCAGTTAAAGGTTTTTTTCAGGCAATTCATTTAATTTTGGTTGAGGCTATTCCGGCGCTGACCGAGGTAGTTCAAGTAAATGAATCTTCCGATTCATCGGGATCTGAAGATGGTGAAGATGAAGAGGTTGACATCGACGACACTGTTGAATCGGGAGGAGGCGTTGAGGGCAATTTGGATCCCGAGCCAGTTATGGACACAGACCGGATTGCACCCAAAACTAATCCCAGATCGGAGGTTCACAAACTTGGACTCAGTCCCGGTCATGCGAGAGAGATAGATGAAGAATGCAAAGTAAGTATCAGTTAACATTGTTGTTTGACGTCTAACGTTTCGTTTAACGTTAACCGGCGTTAAATACACATCTAACTTTTATGTTAACCGCTAATCATATGTGCAGGCTGATGTTTTTAGTATTATTCCTGACGATCCCAATGTCAGCACGGAGAACATGGAACTTGATTGGTCTGATGACGAGGAAGACCCCACAGTTGATTATGTGGTGCAACTTATTGGCGAAAGTTTCCAATTCAGGAAGGAAATGTTCAAGGGGGGGATGACACAAGCCGAACTTGTGAAGATGAGATCAGAGAGGAAGGAGGTAAACAAGAAGAAAGAGAAGGAGAAATTAATGGATTCTGTTTCTGGGATGCATACTTCTGACAAAGGCAGCGGTGGCAGTACGAGTCATCCCGTGGATAAGACTTGTTCGCTTGTTAAGGAACAGCTCGCAGATATACAGGGTTCGTTGTCCGAGGCGTTGTTGAAAATTTCAGCTCTCGACCAAGTTGTTTCTGGCTTTGAAGAAAATTTGAAGACAAGTCTTGATGTTAAATTGAAAGAGATGCAGGAAGAGCTTGTTTCCAACATTCTTGGTTTGTTGGATAAGTCGCTGTCGGCCAGTGGGAAACAATCTGTTGGGAAGCAGAGATCGGATTGCGGTCAAGGGGGTAATACAGCAAATACAAAAACAGCTCCCCGCGCTTTGAGTGCCACCATTCCCCGGGTAAACGATGATTTGAACCCAAATGTCGTGATTGCTGATGCTATCGGGATGGTGAATGCTCTTCCTGGATCGGTTAGTGCATATTAACCTTCCATTGGACTTCAAATGTACCTTGTATTTACCACCAACTTATAAGTTGCTTCATTTGTATCTCTATTTGCGAATATAGCGAGATGGCCATCAGGGCGAGGATCTCCCCACCGCGAAAGGCAATTCTCAGGAGGGAACGGTGATGGCTAGCAAAGGAACTAACGCGTCTGGCTCCGAGGTTGGTGACAGCAACGACGTCCCGCCGACCAATCCGGTAATGACATTCGCGGTATCAATATGATTATCATGATAACAAAATTATTACAACCATGTACTAGTCGAAGGTACCGTAATTGGAATATATAACAACGTCACAACACGGGATAGCAGAGTAACATATATGTTAGAAGTCCAAATATATTGTTAGAGACTATACTCCCATTTAGATTCGTAATTTGGGATGTTAGCTTGTTTCAAATTCAACCTCTTGTTGTCCCTTTCAGGGTGGGAAAGATGACCACGATACCGGCTGTGATGTCGATGGTGGCAATGATTTCGATGACGATGTTACTGATTTCAATGTCGCCCCACGAAGGGGTAAGAGACCTAGGATCCAGAATACGACCTTTACAGATTATCAGGTTGATACTCGGCTTTTGGCATCCTCCATGGGATCGAACCATTTTTTATGTCCTCTCGAACAACAGAGGATTTATTTTGAGAAGTTTGCACGGTTGCTTTCAACAGTAAAATCGCTACGGTAAGTTACAGTCTGTAAAGTTCGTGGTTGTTTTGAGTTGCTTTGTTAATTGTTGGATTTCATTGCAGTGTGATCAGCCTCGGGGATGGATCATCTGTTACTGCTAAAGACGTGGTGGAAATCGGAAAGAGGACTAAACCCATGTTGGCAAAGGTAAGACCTGGGGATGGTCATCCCTAATCTGATTTATGTTTATTCTATAAAAATGTGTTCACCTCATATATTAAACTCACGGACAATTGGTTGCAGATGATGAATGCTCTGTTGCTCTATGCCCGTGCAGTGTATAACAGACTCTATCCCGAGCCAAGTCACAATAAGACCGAGTTTATGGAGACGAAATTTGTTGCTCATCTCATGAAATGCTGGGGGAAGTTCAAAAACCTTGCTCCCAAAGACAGGCCAAAGTTTGTAATTGGCGATGCTGTCATGGAATACCTGGAACCAGAAACACCCAAACAACCGCCACCAGAAAGATTGTATTTGCCTTTCAATGTAGACAAGGAGCATTGGATAGCAGTTTATGTTGACGTCCTGGGAGGGTCGATATTGGCTATCGACTGTAACACATCACTTCGGATGGAGGCGGCCGTTAAAAAAGAGATTACACATCTAGCACAGATGTTGCCGTATGTATTGAAAAGGTTAACGGGTTACAAACGTCCCATCAACTGTAAAGTCTTCTCGATGCAAAGAGCCAAAGGCATTCCCCAGAACCCCATACGTACTGATTCTGGAGTATCTGCTGCTCTTTTTGCAATGCTCCATTGTATTGGGGGTGTGGAGAGATGCAAGTTGATGACCCCAGAAGAACTTGTCAATGCGAGCCAGGTATTGGCTGTGAAATTCTTTGAGGAATTTGCTGAAGAACTCTGATGATTTCCTGGTCTTGTTGGTAATCCCATGTGATTGGGGTTATTGTCGTTGTATGATAATCTTATTTATACATTTCCTTGCATTACTGTTGTTGTTTGAACTGTTATCTTTCGATTATTCATGATATTTGTTCAAGTATTAGTTTTCGAATATTGATTACGTCTAAACCGATTACGAATAGAACTAACTAATTTGTTAGCAAATCTAAAAAACGTGTTAGCAAGTCTAAATTATTTACCACAAGGGTAACAGACAAGTTGTGTGGAACTTGTATCGTTGGCATTATCTGATTTCCAGACAAATTCTTAACACTTCTATCTAATTTAATATAGTTCTACTCTGACTAAAATCATAGTTGTTTAATGCATTGTATTCCAAAAACGTACCAATATAACACCCCAAAATACATGCTAACAATATCTATATTACTCGTTAACATTATTAATGGATTGTAAACATACCAATTAGCGAACTAATAAAATTATATAACAAATCTAATACCGATCTAACAATTCAAGTACGTGCTAACAATAATCATACATAGATTTTGTTCTTCATTAAACATTAACCAACAAAGGAAACATGGTTTCGTTAAACACCGAAAGAAACAAGTTCGAGGGGATTCGACCACATCCCCTAAAATATATTACATCAAACTTAAAAGGAGTACTTAAAGGGGTCCAGAACTTAACAAAATATTACACAAAATAGTTATTAATTCGGATGGCCCCATCAACAAAGAAGCAGACCAAAAACCAACTCCACTGCTTCTCTCCTTGACTCTTTTCCCACTCGTCCTAAATAGGCATCTTGCACGTGGCGCGGTTGTGACCGAGTCCACCACAGCGACCACAAACACGGAAAAGGCTTGGCTGGGTTCCCTTCATTAAATTGTACAAACTATTTTTAATAGATAACCAAAGTATTGGAGGTCTAATATGGAAAGTAAATGATAATTATCTACGTACCCCAAACTCTCCGCGGGAACGGATACGTGTTTTGCGCGGCCTCCCCAGTGGTCGCCTAGTACGAGGCGGAAGCAAATTCAGTCCTGAAAAGTCGTCACCAACTGCAACGGTCGGGATCGGTGCTGTTACCGGATATATGCTGCACTCGTACGCCTTTCTCCAGAACGTGGTGGTGTACTCAGAAGCCACCAAAGTGTCAACCCTTGTTCCCGTACGGATTGCGGCAACGACAGCGTGTGGGCAAGGGATGCGTAGCATCTGGAACTCGTTGCAGCTGCAGCACTTTGTTTCGAGATTGACCAGGAATGGGACGCCTTCCTTGTTCCTCACCTCATACTCGACCTCATTAACTCTACGGAATGAGAATCCCGTTGACATTTCGAAGTTGGTCGCAAGGATCTCCTCCACCTTTGGTGTTAGGGTTGTACCACAATGGTTAGCACTGAAACGTGTTCGGGTGAACCATCCCATCAGTGTGGCGCGGATGCAATCCACCAGAGGGACGATGGGGTAGTCACGGGCACTTGACAGGACATTGTTTAAAGATTCAGCCACATTGCTGGTCATGAGGTTGTAACGAACACCTGGGAAATGGGATCTCGCCCAGTGTTCAAAGCCGATAGAAGTCAGGTAACTTGCGCATCCCTCGTCCATGGCTCGAATCTCATCAAAAAACTCATAGAATTCCGAAGGGACGAAAGCCCTGGCTGCCTTCGAGACCATGTAGCTTAGATGTCTTTTCTTGAAAATTGTCTGCACATTCCGCTGGAGATGTACGACGCAGGCACAGTGGTAAGACTTGGGGTAAACCTACATTGTGAATAACTTACATCAGCTAATATTCCTCGAAGACGGATACAGAATATGGTAGAGCTGATATCATATCTATATTAGTCGTTAACATTTTGACTAGATAGTAAACAGATCGATTAGCGGAGTAATGAAATCTAAATTCATCTCAACAGGTCTACTTAGACTTAAATCGTAGTTGTTAAATGCATTATAATACATAGAATTTACCGATCTAACACCACCATATACATGCTAGCAATATCTACATTGGTCGTTAATATTAGTAATGGATTGTAAACATACTAGTTAGCGGAGTAATAACTTCATTGAGGAAGCAACGCATTTACCTTCTGCAGGGCTGCATAAATTGAGTTATGTCTGTCGGAGATGAAGACCAAATCTTCGTTATCAGGTATCACCTCTACCAGCTTTTGAAAAAACCAAGTCCAGGCCCTATCGTTCTCTCCGTCAACGATCCCAAACTCCAGTGGGTACAGCTGGTGGTTACCATCTTGACAACTAGCTGTAAGCAAACAACCCCCATATTTCCCTTTCAGATGTGCCCCATCTACAACTATAACCTTTCGCATGTATGGAAACCCGTTCAGACTTGCTCCAAGAGCGAAGAGGAGATATTTAAATCGTTGCCCGAAACCAACTTCGTTGTCTGTTTCCAAAGACACAATACTGCCAGGGTTTGAGATAACCAGACGTTGAAGGAAATTTGGAAGTTCTCTGTAAGACGTTCCAGCAGCCCCCAAACTTCCTTCCCTTGCTATCTCTCTTGATCTCCAAGCCTTCCAGTAAGAAATTGGGAGGTCATGTTCATCCCGCATCATATCCCGCAATTCGTTAGGTCTTGGTCCAACCAGACCTCCTGCATATCTGTTCCTCACCATATCACCAATGACCGCTGTTGTGGCTTGTCTGTGGTACTGGCCACGATCGTCAACCGTGCAGTTATGTGTCAACGTCGCCTTCCTTATCTGGAACCATTCGATGCCCTGCATCTTTACGGCATAAACCCGCCATGGACAGCTTTGTCCCACACATTCCAACACCATCAGATTCGGTGTTGATCGTCGGTTGTGGTAGTGGAATTTCTTCGCAATGGCGTACAGTGACATGTGTAGCTTGAAAGCATTCTGGTTTTCGAACACCATTCCCACGTACAGCAGATCTGGTTTGTTCACACCATTACCTAAGAATAAAGGATAATTTAGAAAGTATCACTATAATGTTAATGTTAGACTGTGACTAATGAAATTGGTGGTACACGTCCCACTCACATATGTAGTCTCCGTCGTGGTCAGAGAGATCATCATCTGAAACCAGAACCGGCTTATTCGGCACGCCGCTACCCTCCCCGGCGCATGCGATTGTCAATCCGAGGAATGGACTACCAGCAGCATCATTCGGCATCGTAGATTTCCCCTTGTCGTCAGTTGGAGGGATGTTGCTCTGGCCACCGCTCGTTGAACCTGAAGATAGAGCCGAGCTTCCAATTACTGTAGTAACAAAGTTAGCCGTTAAATCAGAATGTACCTCATACAACACTATAGTTAGAGGGTAATGGCAATGTCATAAAATGGATTAAAATAGTCTGTACCTCCACCCATTGTAGTCCTTAGGGAGAGGTTGGCTACTGCGCGAGTTACATGCGTTTGTGGCTGAGCTGAGATGGGGTCAACGTTTAAGATTCCGATGTCTAGACTTTCTATTCCCTCTTCATGAAGCAACTGGTTGAACTCTCCACTGGAGGATCCGGATGAGCTGTCATCGTTTTCGATGGGTGGTTGACGAGAAGACTCCCGCTGTGTGTAGGCATTATGAAACTCCATGATGTACCGCTGCTCTTGCTCATTAAAGATCTCATGGAATACACTCTCAGCAATCAGCACCGTTGGTCCCTCCAAGAGGCCTTCCCAAAAATTGTAAACATCGTCAAGTCCACCACATGTTTTATCATCATACTTTGCATGTTCAACGGTATTAAATGAATTATCGCTGTAACCAAGAGGGTTACCAGGGATTTCCCGAGTTGGACGACTAAACCCAGGCGGCGGTCCGCTAACATCACCAGTGGGGCGTCGATCACAACGGTAGCGCTCCACGTTTTCGTTTCCCACAGTAACACAAATGGCCAGAGTCTCCACCTCTACTCGGAGAGCCATGAAGAGTTGGACATCGCCATTGTTGATGATGTCGAAAGGAGGAGTCTTTCGCACTGGAGTTACACAGATGCTTGGAGGGGGCTGGTAGGTCATTGCCATCATGTCGTTTGGACCGAGACTGTACCGGGCTCTCATCATTCCATCAAGCGACTCGAAGGTTTCTCCCTCTGACATCAGGAGTCCGTACCCTCTTCCGGTTGTCTCCACTTCAAAATCCCAGTCACCATCTGCAGTTTTGTTCCACACACCTCTTACATACTTCACCATTAAACCCATTTCACCTGGAATATGTAAACGGTAATTGTGTGTTAGTGTGGTATAACTCGAATCCAACAAATTTATCTCAACATAAATGAGCTATAAATGCAGTCGTTCATTAATTACTGTACGAGGTTCGTTTCTATCTGCATTTAAATCTCATATAAGCAATGAATGTAAGAATAAATGTACCTTGTTTCTTGCACTCGAACTGAACTTGCTGATATTGTTAGATCGCACAAACAAATTTCTTTCTTTTTGTCTCTGTTTGGAGGTCTAACTATGGCGTTTTCTCTGACTGGACTGCTAATACATTATATAGCGACGCAATGCCTAAGATTATCTATACATACGAGGATACAGCGATATGGCGCAAGGGTCAATGTAATCTAGTACGTATCTCAGCATTTAATGCGATATTCAGGCGGGAAAGAAATGAGTGGTTCATGGTGAACCGCGTCGATATACTAGAGATATTTTCTCTGTTGCTGCGCAGGCTAAGCCTCCCTATAACTATCATTACGCCCCTACTAATACTTTCTATAATATTAACAACATTTTACGGGAAAAAGTTTGAGGGTTTTGGTGGTAATTTCCTCTGCTTCTTCTCTTGCCATTCTGCAGATACGGTGGGACCATAGTTATATTCGCAAATACGGTGGTTTTAAGCAATATTGGGCTTAATCACTCTAATTTTTTGTCTGTTTAAGTTAAACAGCTAAATACAATCTTTTTATGCATCAAAATTAACTGTTCAAATTTATAAAAAAAATAGAGTATGTGATCATCACTTTCAGAACAAGTAAAAAGACTCATTTTTAACACATTTCCGCCCGTACCTGATACGGGCTACCACCTAGTTTATATTAAAAACGAATTTAACTTCTCTAACAAGAATATATATGAAAACATTTCTTAACAGAATAACTTTATATTTTTGAATCATATAATATGAATAGTTTGTTGCGCCAAAAAAAGGAATAACTTAATAATTTCCATATTACAAAAAGCAATATTCTAAAAGAAAAAACCTTTAAAAAACATCGATAATATTTGCTAAAAAAATACACAAATTATAAAAGCCTTTTTAAAAATACACAGCCTATTTATAATTTCTAATTCAATACTCAAACTCAAACTCATAAATATGATAAATTTTACTCATAATCTGTGTATATTATTATTTGTAAATCCTGTTTAAGCTTTATGAAAACCAATTTATTTATTTAGAAGAAAAACAAAATAAATACAATAAGATGGCCATGGCAGTCTCACAGCTTCCAGATACATCTATTTCCCTAATTGATGAATTAGTCTTCTTCTCCTTCATTAATATCTGTTCTAAATCACTTTGCTTGAAGTCAAACAACAATTCCTCTTTAAAATTGTTTTTGGATTCACTAATTCACCTGCGACCCGACCCGAATGAGAAACAGAAGCTCCACTACTCGAATGGAACCACGTGGAGATTGAAATGGTTCACATATACTCACTCTTAAAGAAACGTTGGATTAAAAAAGGAGATTGTTACTCACAAGTCACAAGTCTCTAAGTTTTCTTCTTAGAAACCCTAATTTTTCTTGTATCTCTCTCGCAAATGGTGTCAACATATGTTGAATTCAAGTCTTTGTACGGTTTGTGTTTTGACTAGTCTTAGTATTTTGTCAACTTGATATTTTAGACCTGTATGTCATATTGTTATCTATAGGTCAAAACAGGTGGGTTTTAACGTTAAAAAGAACATCAACTCTGCAATTTTTTCATTTCTTGTTTCATAAGTTATAACGCCTTTTGTGTTCTTCAAACTATCAATGAACCACGCTTCTGGGAAGGCTTGGTTTTCTTGGAGACAATGAGGTTGGAGAGCTGTTGCGTTAAGCGACGCAAAAAAACGCAACATCTTTAAGCTGTTGGAGAGCTGGGACTTGTGAGGTTCTGACAATAGAAGATTCAGGTCTTGATGACCTAACCTCAAAGTACTTGACAGGTTCAGGTTTTGGGGACAATAACGACCTTTTTCTCTCTCTGGTCTTACCACGTCATCTAATAACCGTGTTTGGAGTTGCGGCATATCAATTAGAGTTATAAAAAGAATCTCCAGCTTTAATTAAGTTTTGTGTAACCGTGGAGTTGGAGCTAATGCTGCCTTCAAAGGTTTCTTGGGACTACAGGCATGGCAATACAAATAAAGAGGTGTCTGAAAAAGAAATGTACGGACCATATAACTAGATTGTGCGTACAAAACTGTGGTAATATTTAGCTCAAGCGACATGAAGTGGTATCTGAAAAAAAATCATCATCCAAATGTCAAAACCAGTGGATTTAATTTGCTACAAAAAAATAAATACATAAACAACACACCATAAATAGATTAATTAAAAAAGTACCACCGTGCGAAAAAGAAACTTAATCGTGCTTTCAAAACCTCTGTTTGTAGCGTGGTCCAGAGGACTCTTAGCATTACAAAATGTAAACATTCACTTTATACATTCTATTTATCGAGTTTTTCCGTTTTCAACTCAAAATATAGTTTGATGAGAGGAAACACAACAGAATTTCACTTTGGGATTAAAGCATAAACACTTTAAACGTAATAAAGAGAGAAACGAAGAGACTTTAAACTAAAGACCACTTGTGGATGAACTGGTCAAAGAGACCATAAAGACTTCAAAATTCTTGCAATGGAATGGACTTCAAACTCAAACCATTTGAAGTGCAAAAGACGTATACATACTTACTCTTAAGAGAGAGGTTGGATTAAAAAGGGCTCATCATATCTTAACCGTTAGATTAAAGTTTTTTTTTCTAAAAATTTATGATGATGTCAGCAATCTCGAAAACCAGAGTCCTATATATTGATGTGAATGTTAAGAAAACCCTAACTTCTTTTTTCGGCGCCGTCGCTTTCGGGGGAGAAACAATGAAGTTTACCGATCTTCCTCAAGAATGGGAATCAGAAATACTTTCTAGGGTTCCGGCCACGTCTCTATACCAATTGCGATCTACTTGTAGACGATGGTACGTTTTATTCAAAGATAAGAGTTTCATCGAGGAGAACATGGGTAAAGCAGCAACGCAGGTGATCTTAAAGAAATATTATATTGTTTATTCAGTTAGCATCAATCTCCAAGGAATCGACAACAGCTTTGATCCATCCATTGAGTTTACTGGTAAACTTGACTCAGAACATGTCATGATATCTACTATCTTTCATTGCAACGGTTTATTATTGTGCACTACCAAAGACAATAGACTCTTTGTTTGGAACCCTTGTACTGGTCAAACCAGATGGATACAACCAAATCTTAATCGATATGAGAATGACTATGTTCTAGGATACGAAAGCAACAACAAATCTGGCGATAGCTACAAAATCTTGAGGACTAGCTATTATTACAATGACCTGAAGGCCGTGGTCGTTGAGTTTGCAATCTATGAACTTAAATCTGATTCATGGAGGGTTCTTGATGATGTTAGTGATCAGAACTGGACGATAGGAAGTCATGCAGTGTCTTTGAAGGGAAATACTTATTGGCTTGCTTGGGATGATTATAAATTCTTAGTCAGGTTTGATTTCAAAAGAGAGAGATTTAAACGTCTTTCTCTTCCCATTCAGTGTAATGATTTCAATGTGAAATTCTCTCTCTCAGTTGTTAGAGAAGAGAAACTTTCTGTGTTACTTCAATGACTTTCTGTAGATTCATTAAAGATAACGATATGGGTGACCGATAAGATCAATAATGAGGCCAAAGATACTAATATCCAATACTTCTTACTTGTGGATTTCGGTGGTATTATCAGAACAAGTATATCGACCGGCGCAGTTTTTTGGTGGTGGACGAGGAGAATAAAAGGTGGTGTGTTGTCGTAGAGACTGGAAAGATAAAGTGATCATGAATTACATCGATGGAGGAGAACATACTATACATGTATGTAAACAAGCTCATGGAGAGATTGGACAAGAACCATATGATTATTGTCCACGTCTCGTCAGCTACATTCCTAGTTTGGTTCAAATTCAACAAGTGGAGGCAAATGAAAAAGCTGATTAGTCCATTTAAGTAACCGTTATTAATCGTGGTTGTTTTTTAGACTTAATGTTGTATAGATTTTGGTAATCTTACTCTAATACATTGTTTCTGACTGATTAGGTCACTTATCGATCATGGTGATCGTTTTTTCATTTTTTATCTTAAAATATGTTTACGTATACAAAAACCAAAACAAAGACTGAAAGAGACGAAAACAAAATTTTAGAAAGCTAAGAAGGTTGGTGAAAATATCATCACACAGGTAGAACCTTAATTAATGTAACTATTTAGCTGCAACACAAACATGTATACAGAGAGGAGATAGAGAGATCAGAGCAGCGAAACCCTGCCGGAGTCACGCGTGAGCAGCCACCATCAAAACAGCTCGAAGGAGAAGCCATTGCAGCAACCTAGAAGACTGATTTGACATCTTCTGGCGTGAGAGATAATCGGGTGGTCAAATCAGTTCAGATCGGCACGAAAATTGGTAAAGTGATTCTAGATCCTCATATCTAGCTATAGCCGAAAACAGATCATTATTTAGAGTTGTCTTCTAAAAATTATGAATGTTTTCCCGAGTCATATTTGTAAAGGTTTGATCCGCAAGCAGCCAACTTGTGAAGCGTTTTTCCGGCGATCTAGGAAGCTTCAGAAGGCGATCTGTATACCGGAGTGAAGATCTCCAATCAAGATTTCCAGATCAATCTTTCGATATCCATTCCGAGCTGTAACAAAAAAGTTATGATCGTTTTTCTGTTGTATGTCAAACTGTCTGAAGGTGAACCATATTCGTTGTTCATCATGAAGTGGCAAAGGTGAGGCGGGACTTGTGGATCTATAAATTGTCTTAGACATAGTTGTATATGTGTGTGCTGAACCTATAATTAGAGATTTATTGATAATTAAAACGAACATGAATGATTCTTTGAGAACTGTTGTATGTATTGTTGATTGATGTTAGTCTAGGCACGTTAGAGCGCATGATTGATCTTGGCTTATGGACGGATTGCTTGCTGGTCTTCACAAAGGACGTTTCGCGAAGTGGGACCATGGCTGGACCATACACAGAGGAAGTGTAACCAGTACAGGGGCTGACGGGCCTGTGAGATTTGTGGCTGACGAGTCACCAGTTAAAAAAAGTGTGACATCCTCGTGAGTGGGAACTTGTGTGCTAGGTTTCTGTGTACTTGTGAAAGATTTATGATTGTTGTTTGTCTAATCTTAGGTTAAGTAGACATATATGTAGTTATGTTTAATTCTCCGTATAGATCAAGTGGGCAGGTAGGATCGTTCTCACTGAGTATCTTCAAAATACTCACCCCTCTTTTCCCTTTTGAGGTATTGCTTTGAAAAATCATTTTGGCGTGAATTGCAAATCAAGTTATTCAATAGGGTTTCCCCGGGTTAAGGTATCTCAATATACCTTACTCACAAATGATTTTTTTTTTCTTCTTTTTCTTGTCTAATGGTTAAATTAGAATTAAAACAATACTTTTTACAAAGGGAATTTTTGCACAAGTTTTGTTTAATAGAGACATAATTATAGAGAAAATAATGAGGAATACATGAGACAAAAGAGAAGGGTCCAAGAAATGATTTCTAAAGTCATATTCCTTGAAATATACAAAACCATATAGTGTTTACTAGTGTCCCTTCAAGAGGAGCATCCCGGTCCCTTTATTCGATTTTCTGTTGGAGCATATATGTACCTTAATCACAAATGTATTTTTTTCTTCTTATTCTTCTTGTTTAAAGATTAACTTTAATTAGAAGAGTCAAAACAATTCTAAACTGAAACTGGATAGAATGTGTTAGATTCAGTTTACGGTTTGATAAAACTGAGAATTTTAGATGACATACAAATTTGGCTGTTATAAAAGAAGATTCTTGAACCAGAATTAATACCGAAGAAAACTCTCGTTACCAGAACTAAAAAGAAACGGGTTTCCACATGGAGTTTGGGAGTCAGCACGTCATGTATCCTCTGCCAAGCACCAGTTGAAACCAGAAATCACCTTTTTTTTCCCTGCAATTAGTCAAAGCAAATCTGGAGCAGCCCCTCGTAGCTAAATACACTGACCATTGGAATGGAATCATTCAGCTACGGGAGGATCACTCGCAAGAGAATACTCTGCAATGGCTGTTAGATACACATTTCAGATTGCTCTATACACCATATGGAGGGAAAGAAATATTAGGAAACATGGTGAACCAGAAAAGCTTGCTCTAGAATTGGCACAAAGCATCAATAAACAGGTCAGAAACAGGTTGTCATCTATCCGAGCAACAGGAGACACTAGGCATGACATGGAAGCTTGGTTTGCATCAAGATAAAAACTTCTATTTAAAAAAAAAAAACCTTGGCTAGCTTAGTTTGAGATAAAATTCAAATAAAAACTCTGCAAAATAGCTGCATGTGTTGTAAAAACGATTTTTTTATTGAATAAATTTAACATTCAATTCAAAAAAATAAAAATAAAAAATAACGTAACAAGAGAAAAATTTCCCATGTTCTCTTCCTCGGCCTAATCCGATAGAAACCTCCAACGCTCTCTATTGATTAGTTGAGTTCTACATCCAATACTTCATCACTGTGTAAAATTAAACATAAAAGCAAACACCCTAAGAAACGCTTTCTTGAAACTACAACCATCTATGCATCGATTTTGCGTAGAAAATTGCTGGAAGAAAAAATTGGCACTAAGCTAGAAGGAGGAGATCAGCCAGTCACCAAAAGACATGGAGCCACTGGAAAAAACACTTGTTTAGTTCCCCACCTAGGAAATGCATGGATCAAAACCTTGATACTCTGAATATATGTGTTACATGAATTTATGAATCTAGAATGCAAAGAGAAAGAATGTAAATCTTTATATCTATTTTTTTCCATCTGCTAATTATACACATGACTGGCTTTCAAGAATTGCTTTTGGAATCCTCTGCTTCATCAGAATGTGATTGTGTAGGAGAAGCTGGTGGTTGAATTGGAGCTGGTGTAGGAACTGAATCTGAAGCCTTAGGACTTGATGATACATGATGACTATATCTCTTAAGCAACCTATCCTTTTTGCTATTCCACCATTCTTCTGCTTGATGCTCATCAAATCTCCGTTTACTGCAAATAACTCAAATGATTTAGACAGTCGTCAAGATAGAGAAGAGAGATGAAGAAGAAGAAAACCACCTGAATCTAACTCTTCTAAATATCTTTCCGCCGTTTTTGTGCAGTACATAAGTAACATAAACACCAGGTTCAAATTGTTCGATAAGCTCCTTGCCTCCTGATTTTGATGGTGATGATGACGCTTCTGTTGGTGGCCTTGAATCTGGCGGGTGAGAAGTTGTATCTGTTATGTTTGAAGGTTCTTGAGATATCATGGTACCTCCATTAGATGATGATTGTTCTTGTGTGTTTTCAGAAAGGGTTGTGTCTTGTTGACTCATACCCAAATTTGTAGGTAAAGATGTTGTTTCAGATGCTTCGCTTGCATTTAGATAGGCTTCGGCTTGAGAATTCATTGATTCAAAAGCTTCACATCCAGACACTTCAGGGGGTAGTTTCTCTTTTAACTCTCTCAACTGTCAAAAGTAGAAAATGATCAATGAAACAATGACTTATTATATGAAAAGTTGTTTGATTGTTTTCATGATCCACAATAAGTAGCTTACATGTTCAGCGACAGATTTCATGACCTCTGTTGCCGCCTTATGTTTTGAAGAATGTTTAATAGCTAATTCAGAAGCCTCTCTTGCCGTTTTCTTTAGTCTTTGAATCTCTGTACCTTGATTATCACATTTCTGTTTCAGTTTTCTAACCTGAAATTGGAGAAAATTTTTTAGTAATGTGTTAGATTCTGTTATTGTTTCATAAAAATAAAAAACAGAGAATTTGAGATAATACACAGACCTGAGTCTGCAATTTTGTCATTTCTTGGTTTATAACACCGTTTGTCTTCTTCAAACTATCAACTACGCTTCTTGAAAATCCAGAGCTGCGTGAAGGGCTCGGCCTTATTGCTGTTCTTGAACTTGAGGACAGTGAGGAAGCGGGTTTAAAGGCATTTTGAATCGCGCTAAGCGAACTCGGAAATGCGACATCCTTAAGTTGCTGGAGAGCTGGGACTTGTGAGGCTCTGACAATAGACGATTCGGATCTTGATGACCTGACCTCAGAGTACTTGACTGGTTCAGTCTTTGGGGATAGTAAAATCCTCGACGACCTTGTTTCTCTGCCTGGTCTTACCGCACCATCTAGTGACCGTGTAGGAATTGTGGCGTATCTATTACCAACATTGGAGTTATAAACATAATCTCCAGCTTTAAGTTTTGTGTAACAAGCATCACATACACGATGTGGTTTCCCTGGAGTTGGAGCTAATGCTGCCTTCAAAGCTTTCTTGGAACTACAAGCATGGCAATGTACTAAACCGCAGTTATAACAATTATGTCTCTTTCTTGTAAAACCAAATGCTTGACGACAACCAGAGCAAACTGATTGATCAGCTCCTGAGACCCACTTATGGATGCATATGCTTGATGTAAAGTTAGAGCCACATGATATGCTCTTCACATGCCTCTCTTTTAGAGCTTCAACTAATGTTGGTGTTTTTCGATCTTCCATGTCACCATGTCCTAGTCTTCCATTAGAACCTTTTCCCCAAGTGAATACTTCACTTCTAGATGTCAATACAGCCACATGATGATCTCCGCAAGAGATTTCTTCAACGAATTCACCAACCAATCGATCTTGAACCAAACAAGGCAATTTACCATCCGAAGTCGAGCTACCTAGCTGACCATGTGAAGTCCCTCCCATAGTGAAAACATGTCCTGAGGTCGTGAGAGCAACTGTTAATGTATGACCACAAGCGATTTGGTGGAAGTTGTAGTCAATTAGTGAAGAGACACAAGTGGGAAGCAAATAAGTGTCTTTGTTCCCATGTCCTAACCTGTTTTTATCACCATCACCCCAGGTAAACAACTTTCTAGATGACATACTCGTGCCGGTCTGATTCATGACCTCAACTATGGCCACGGTATGCCACACGCCGCAAGCAACTTTCATGGTTTTAAGGCCACTCAACATTTTCACTTCTTTAGGGTATGAAACACTCTCTCTATCACCATGTCCAAGAACTCCAAAAGCTCCATCACCAAAAGTGAATAATTTTCCATTAGCAGTCGCAAGCGCGGAATGCCATGTGCCACATGCAACAGACAATACTTGAAGTCCTTCAACAGGACCAGAGACTCTTTTCGGTATCCAATGACTAAGATCACTACCATGTCCCAATAGTCCAACATTGTGGATTCCATCTCCCCAAGTAAACAAATCTCCGGAGGTAGAAACAGCACAAGTATGATATTCCCCACAAGCAACAAAATCTACGTTGGTGAGAGCAAGAAACTCAACAAGTTTCGGACGACTAACATCAACTTGAATACCATGTCCAAGCCTTCCTCCAGCTTCTTCTCCCCATGTAAAAACTTCACCTTGTCTTGTCACAAGAGCAATGTGCCTTACGCCGCAAGCAATCTGATGAACATCAAGAACAACGTTTGATTCCAAAGGTCTTGGAATCAACACATCTGTTCTCACGGTTTTTGAGTTTACGGCCCCATCATGTGATATCCCGTCACTCCAAACTTCTCCCCAGACATAAACATCGCCTAACGACTCTATGTCATCAGGACCAGACCCACTTGAACAACTTGGTGTGCTGGAGACACTAATCCGAAAACCATCAGTACTTGGTCTTAGCATGTTTCCACGTTCTGAAACCACATCTGAGTCTCTGAAATTGATTGGAGAGCTACTACGGTGTCCTAAATCAATGGATGTTCTTCCTCTTCGAGTATTGTTTGATATAAAATCTATTGATGCAGTAGAAGGACGACCAGTGGAGAACAAATCACTCTCATGTATCTGAAAATGAGTTACAATCGCACATCAGAGATATAGAATATAAATTATAGATATACAAATTCAAATACACACGCACACACACCTCAGGGACCTCACTTCTTGCGTGCTTATTACGGTTTCTTTTAATTAAAGACTTAAGTCCTGCGAACCAAACCTCTGTCTCCGCTTTGTCCTTGCAAATCTGTGGAGTATAATCATGAAGTTTTGATAATTTACGAGGATAAAATCAAAGAAAATATATTACGTTAGTATTTGCTAACCAGATCAAGAGATCTATCTCCGTTGTGATATATAAGAGAAAATGACAAGTAATCTTTTTCCGGACGCAAATATCTTCGAAAAACAGCCTATACATGTATAATAAACAAACAAAAGCTTGTGAGTTTCATGAAAAAAATAAGTTTCTCTTAAATTATAAAATCAAGTATTATTTTAGTTAAAATTTTGTTCAACACTCACAGTTCTTTGTCCAGGGAGAATTCGTGAAACCGTAGATAACTTCAAACCTTTTTCTTCTCCGTGTGAGAGCCAAATCAATGTTGTTTCATCCTACATTAAAAAAAAAAAAAAAACGTTAAGCATATATAGCGTAGCTCTTGCGTGATAACAAATAAAAGTTTTTTTTTTTTTTTTTTGCTGAAGAGTATAAAGAATGTACAGTATACTTATAAGATATACAAAATAAGTCGATATACCGGTGAAAGTCTGAAAGAACGAAATTTAGGTCTCCCTTTCCGGCTATACTTAAGTAATTGACAACCTTTTTTCAAAGCAATGAGTGCCTACAAGGAAAAAAAAATGGTCATATGAAGCTTTGCAATTTAAAAATTAAAAGGAAAAAAAACCAAGAATTCAAAAAAAACAAGAAAAGTTTCTGGAACAAGAGTTTAATCCATCATTCTAATCAACTTGTAATAATTTTATTACCTAAATAACAAACGATAGAGTTTTGTAATCTTCTGTTTGAATTTCTTTTATTTTTTTATTTTTTATTTAGTAAATGAATTTCTTTTATTCTTAGAGTAAAAGTGACTTGAAGAAGAAGTGATGCTTTAGGATCAGCATTCAGCAACATGAATTAGAAAAACAATTTTTAAAGCTAACAAACTTTGAATTTGAATCATCACCACTTGGTTAGTGGTATATTGAAGAAGGATATATTTGCATTTTTATATAGTTTTCAATATGTGTGAAAACGAGTGTAAACTAATAATTTAGTTTCTTTTTATTTCTCTTTGCTATAGAATCCGAAATTCCAATTGATTCATATCTATTTTACTATTAAAGATCGAGAAAATCATTCAAAAGAAGATTTAGAAAAAGATCGAAAGAAAAATGAACGTAGAAAGAAAGATGGAGAGAACAAACTTGGTCGATGTCACGCTCGTGATTGAGATAGCTAGAAGGATCTGCCATTCCATCTGAGAAAAGCCGAGGAGAAGGATAAATTCAAGAAGCATCAGCTGATCTGTCTTCATAGATGCATCCGTCTTCAATTCCTTCTCCTACTTGATCCGCTACTAGGCTCATTCAATTCTTATTTTTGGAATTCAAACACGTGATAATAATAATAAAAAACAAATCTGAAACCAAGAAAGATTAGTTGAGCAAGATTAAGTTGAATGTCAATAATGATCCTAGAAATTAGGAGAATGGTCTAAAATAAAAAGAGTGGACAGTTTCTTAGGGCAGATCGACATTTTAGGAGTGTTTGAAGCAACCATGCAAATATCTCAGACTTTAGCGCACTTCTACTTCTCTTTCCACAAACTTCACTCACAGCTTAATCTGCTTCTTTAAAAAAAAAAAATCATGTAAATATTATTAATTAAAGAAAAATTTGTACGATTTTACAAAAAACCATAGCTTAACTAGCCAAGAAGTTTAATCTTGCCAAAAAAAAAAAAAATCGTGAAAACAAGGTTAAACCTAGAAAGATTGTTGGGAATTTTGCATTAGGTCGCTAGATGATTTCCTTTTTCACTTTGCCAAGATAGCAAGCCAAATTTGCAATAGGTCACGTAAGAAGCAGTCAATTCTCATGAAAATCGATTCTTTTGTGAATGAGAACCCATTGTGAAGCGTATTTTTGTGATAGATGACTGAGTGAGCAACAAGTCGCCGTAATTAAGAGTTTGAAGGCCGATAATGAGCTGGAAAGAAGCCTATCGCTAGCCATGTTTGGAAGGTGAAGGATATCCCGCGATGTATACATAGAGCTCCTCTACTTGCTACGACCTTGCTAGTTCATGTAGCCTATAGTATAGGCCAGAACAGAGAGGAAGAAGAGAGAGAGAAGAGAGAGAAGAGAGAGAGAGAGAGAGAGAGAGAGAGAGAGAGATAAATTCGTGTAGGCTATCGCTTGAATGCTTTCCATTAGCTAGTAGCGATCCAAAATCCACACCTCGTGGATTTTTTTTGTCTTAATTCTCTATTGTTGTGAACGATTGCTTATTATTATTTTTCTTATTCTTATCCTCCATGTGTTACGTGGGCTTCTCGAACGAATTGCAATTTTTTTAAAAACAGGTATATGATTAAAAAATATAAAGTTATTCTGTTAAGAAATTTTTTAATATATATTCTAGTTAGAGAGGTTAAATTCGTTTTTAATATAAATTCTTAATTTCTTCTAGTTTTTCCTTTTTACTCTTTTTTCCTTTTTTGATTTTTCCTTTTATTTCCTTTTTTGTTTGTTTTTATGCTTTTCCTGATTCTATATGAGTTAGGATAATAAATGCAAATCACTATAAATAGGGATCAAAGAGCTCACGTAAACCTAAACAAGTGAATTAGAAAGGAAAAAAAAATCCAGAAAACGTCCACATGTCTCCTTCTACCTCCTCCGTCGTTGTTGCACGAGTTTTGTCCTCTTCCGCCTCCGTTAAACAAAACCCCTTGAAACGCAAACGCGACGATGAGATCACTGAAGAAGACGACGAGCATCAACACACCGAGCCGACTCCTCCATCTTGGGAGGCACTCTGCCTTCTTGGCCTTTACATGGAGCCTGAGACTCTCGCCATCGCCTCCTGCGTCTCAACAACGTGGCTAAAGTGTTTCTCCTCGGAAAATCTGTGGAAGTCACTCATAACCGCACGGACCGCACAACCTTGTTCTCCATATGCGTTTGCCTTGGATAACACGGAACTCATCTCGTACAAACACCTCGTCTCCACCGTCGAAAGGGACGCAAAACGCCGCCGCAAGGATAAACCCGCGCCGGAAATCAAGATAGCCCTCTCGGATCTCTTAGCTTCATCGTCCACGTGTCAACCGGAACAAAGAAAGCATCGGTTCTCAAAAAGGGGAAAGACCTCGTGTTTGGCCCTAACGACAAGTTTCATATCGAAGCTGACTTTAGCAGCTCGGACATCACTTCCGATGAGAAAGACGTGAGGCTGACGTGGCAAGTCGTGTACAAGAACTGGGAGAAGTTCTTCACCATGGCGGATAGTACAGGATCGTTGGACGCAAGTTATGGGTGGTTCACCGATAAACTTGAAGACAAAGATAACCGGAAACTTGTCGGAGACGTCAAGCCGAGTTTTAACGGTGATGTTTTGGAGAAGATAGGATTTGCGATAGTTGACTCAGATGGATGGGGATCTCTGTTAGTTGACGGGTTTTTGAGATATCTTCAGGGGTTTTTGTTGGAATAATCTCGATAACTCGGTATAAGTCGTATACGTAGAAGAAACAAAGTTCTCTTTGCAAGTAACCTAGAAATTTTAGTTTTTTTTTTCTTTTCTATGTAATCTGTTGTATTAATGAAACTCAAGAATCTATGAATTTTCATTTTTTAATAAACGAATTGAGAAAACTATATTTCATGCATGAAGCGATAAGTAGTACTCATTAAGCTCGATTTATTGCTTGGTAAATAATTAGGGTTTGATTAGTTTTTAAGTGCTGTGAAACTGTAACGACGACGTTTGTATAAAATTCCGACTCCATATAAGACCATGTGTAACGCAGACTCTTAACAAGAATTTTCAGTTTTTTTTGGGATTAAGATAAATTAAAAGTATATAATACACTAAGAACCGATCCTTAATTGAAAATTTTAAGAATGGATTCTTAAGTGTCATATGTTTATTTCTGATTGAATATAAGTGTTGAGATGAAAAAATCTCTCACATAGGACACATGTATCTTCATAAATGATCTAGATTTTATTGTAATAACTTAAATTCCTCATATGCTAAATAAATTATGTACATGTTATAATTTTTCATTTCTTTAATTTTTTTAATTATTAAATAAAAATATCTATCTAACAAAACAATTTGGACTGTAAATTTAATTTCACATTTTCCTTTCAGATTATTTAATTCAAGAGAGAGTTTCAGATTTAACCCATATTTCAAAGTCAAACACCAAACTAACCTCTTTTTTTTTTCTCTCCAACTTTTGCCAATTTCTCACAATTTTATCCTTCCCACTTAAACTATTAACAAAAATGCCATTATACATCTATTATTTCGATTTTTCTCTAATTTGGCTAAAGTATCCTTGGACCTTCTAAAAACTTTTTAATTACGAGAATGCCATCTTCTTCAATTTCTTCAACCACCATGAACAACCATGAAAATGGAATAAATGCTTCTCAACCAATTTTAAAGCTGTAATAAGTAAATTTTTGAGCTCATTCACTCATAACTTTCCTCATTCTTTCATAATTTCTTCTCCAAAACATCTGGGCTAAGTTACAATGCCAAAAGTCATGCATTTTCGGTGATTTCTGGTTACTTGACATCTGGGTTGCTTATTTTTGGTGAAATCCTGAGTTCTGGATGCTTAAAAGAACTGTAGCCGAGCTCAATTTTGTTAAAGGTAATCGTCACACTTCAATTTCTCCATATTTCAGTTTTCATATCGCGAAAGTAGACTTCTCGTGAAGTATACTGAAGTCTACTAGTCAACATAAGGTTATTTTTGCAATTGACTTTTTAAAAGTAGACTTCATTAAATCTCACGAGAAGTCTACTCGATATCCTTTGAAAACAAAAAAAGCATAGTAGACTTCATTTGAAGGCTTAAGAAGTCTACGAAAGAAAAGAGGTTATTTTTGTAGTTGACCGTATTTTGACTTTTTAATGTAGACTTCTTTCTAAAGTCTACTGTTTACGTCTGCACAAGAAGTCTACTTTTAAGTTACTTTTGTAGTTTGACCAAAAACGTATAGGTCATTTTAGTGTTTGACTAAAGTTTTTTAAAAAATAAAAAATTCAGAAAACTCCGGAAAGCTGCAGTACGTAGACTTCAGAAAGAAGTCTAAAAATTGTAGACTTCTTTGGGAAGTCTACTTATATTTTTCGGTCAAATTTAGAAGGAATCTTTTTTTGAGTAGACTTCACAGTGAAGTCTACTCAAAAATTTCAATTGCAAAAATAACATATTTTTTTCCGTAGACTTCTATTGAAAAAGTAGACTTCAAAAGTAGACTGTCAGAGAAGTCTACTCTTACATGAAGTCTACAATAAAAGTCTACTTTGTTAGTCAATGCATCGGTCAAATTAAATGCTAAAGTAACATTTTTTGCCGGAAGTCTAATTCTGAAGTCTACTGAATGAAAAGTCAACGCATTGGTCAATTGCAAAAATAACCTGTCTTTTAGTAGACTTCTTTAGTAGACTTCACTATGAAAAAATAGACTTCTCCTCCAGTCTACGTTTGAAGTCTGTTGTAGAAGTCTACTTATTGCAGTTTTTTTAAAAACGCGTTTTAGGCAAATTTATAAAGTATTTTTTTAATTTTTTGGATTAGAAATGCTTTTTAGTAAGTGATTGAAGTACCCAGTGAATTTCATTTCATTTCATTTGATATTTATTGTTGAATCAGAAGTTTTGATTTTTAAGCTACTTAGCTTATCAAAGTAGACTTCGTCGTGTAGTTTACTACTGTAGTCTGCACATGAAGTCTGCACATGAAGTCTGCACATGAAGTCTCCAAACAAAGTCTCTTATATAAAAAATTTATATCTTATGTGTTTGCAATAATTTGGTTCCTAGTTTTGTTTGCTAGTATGGTTTATTTGTATACTAGATAATGTTGTTGTATATGTATGAGTTTAATGTTTTCATTTGATTAGGCTTTTAGCATACTTATACATACTTCTCATAAAGTTTGAGTTTGGCATTTAAGTTCTACTTCATTGTAAAGGATTGTAGAGTTAGGCATTTGTAAGTTATGTTGCTAGTGACATCAATCCAGTTTTTTTTTCTATGAATTTGGCATACTTTATAGGCAATTAAAACATGTTTATCTGGAATTAGTTTGTGAAACTTTTCTTTGCATTATCACTCTGGATTATATGATGTTTGTGTCTATATAGAATAACTTAATTATATTAACAAGACATTATGCATAAAATAGCATCACATTTGATATATACACATAAAAATTACAATTAAAAATCCAGCTGTGGCGTAGACATCAACACCAAATCCAAAAAACCAAGGGAGAAAGGGAATAAGATGGAAAATCCAAGTCTACTTCATATATTTTGTCAAACAGAACTCTGAATATGTCAAACAGCTTCTTCAACCGCTTCTTCAAAGCGCTTTCTGAAATTCCCTCTATATCAACCGTTTGTCCATCATCTATCATTTTCAAAAGCTACAAAAATAGGAGCATAAAGATCACAGAGCCATTAAACACATTCTATCATAAAATTCTACTACTCAAAACCAAAACTTTCTCCAATCGTTACCTAAGGTTATGTGGGAATGTGTTTGCTTGTGTTTTCAGATATCGAATGGCCTATCGTTGCTCCAATCGTTGAGTCCAACATCTGTGGAAGCTGGACAATGACAAACGGAATAACCAATATAGCCATTATCCTTGCAGCATAGCTGGTCCAAACATCAACAGTTACACCAGAATCTATAGACACACAAGTAAACACACAACAGTAAGGAACCCGCATAAGTCAACACAAAATGAAGAATCCATCACTTCTTGGTTACCTTTAAGACTGAAGCGTTTAGTGTCTTGGTTTTTTACAGCAATTGTATCACGAAGGTCACACTTGCCAACCACAGTGCAAGTTCCCCAGATTACAGTGAGGAGCATAACGGTGGAGCCAGCGAGCAAACCCATTCCCACAGAGACTTGGCTTTGAGCAGTTGCTGCGTCTCCAGAAAGTCCAGACACTGGAGAGAAACAGCAACACATTAATACAATTTTGAAGAACCATCAAGAGCAAAAAAAAAAAGGAGCAAAGATAATAACTTCACATCAAAAGTTCTAATGAAAAAAAAAAAAAAGAAGAAGACAAGATTGGCTAAAGAGTGGAAGGTGAAAAGTTATGAGTTCATCAGTTACCATCAAAGTATCTTCTTCATCACTCACTATTTGATTCGCAGAACCTAACAAAGATTCACTTTTTTGTGGGTTCTCTTCAAAAATTTGTCTTTCTCGCCCAAATGAATTCTCGAGATCTAAATTTCAAATTTCAAATTAAAAAAAAAAGACAAACATTTCACATACCCATAATAAGCATAGCGTCAGGAAGCGCGCCGAGCATCGGAAGAAACAAACCACCGACGATTCCAGGGCCAAGGATCTTAAGTAGAAGCTCACTTCTGGCAGAGAGATACGTCGCCGCCGTGAACATGAGAAATCCATAAACCAAAATCAAAAACACGTTTCCAAGCGCCGTCTTAGTACACGGCATAAACCCGTAGGTCTGTTCACAAGCTTCCTCTTTCTCTTCATCCGGAGGAGCCGAAACAACCGTCTTGATAACCGATCCGGAGCCGAGATTTCCACCGTCGATTCCATCGGAGATAAGACCGGTCGAGGATGGATGTACAGCGACGAATCGAGCGTAAGCCGATGAATCTGGGTCATGAACAAACCCAACGACTGTGGCCGCAAGCAGATCTACAAAAAAAAAAACAGATCTTGAGAGAGTTTTCATCGGCGGTGAAAAGAAGACATGTGAGGAGTTACCGTTTTGCGCCAGCGAGCTAAAATTCCGGCCTACCAGAGGAATTCGGCGACAGCAAAGAAATCGCCTGTTACACAGCTTGAGTGAAACGGCTAGGGTTTCTTATCAACAATGTTTTCTCTTTAGTAAAATACATTTTATATGACAGAGAATTTTTTTTTTGTGTGGTTCAATTTCGGTTAAATCTCAATTTCGGATTAAATCTTGGTTTTATTCGGTTTAGCAGACTTCAATATAGAAGTCTACAACTTTTAAAACCTAAATAATAAAATTTCTTCTACTTACTTTAAAAACATAAATTTCTATTTAGCAATATGAAAAAAAATAATTTATGTATATTTGGGTTACAATTACAGAATTTATGAATGTAAATTTGATACCAAAATCATTTTTTCTAAATTTTAAAATTAAATTTCTAGATTTAATTATTTAGTAGACTTCATTTCGATAAAAAAAGTCTAATAGTAGACTTCTTTTTCCCTTTAGTAGACTTCGTCAGGGTGTAAACGGTAATTAGGACAACCGTTTTTTGTTTACTCATACAATATTAAATGGTCTTTTCACTACCTCTTTAGGTTATTTCTGCTAAATGTTTTTTTAGAGGTCTACTTTTGTATTCAAAGTCAAATTTTAAGTTACTTTTAGCAAAAACCCCTTAATTCAAATGTCTTCTTTTCAAATTACTATCATATTGTTGGACTATAAATTTAATTTCACATTTTCTGTAGAAAAAATGATATAGAGAACTAACTTTAAATCTTCATAATTCTTTTTGAAAAACTTAGTTCATTGTAGAACAAATTTAAGTATTTAGTTTTAGTCTTTAACCAAAAAAAAAGTATTTAATTTTAGTAGACGTATTTAATCATAAACTAAATTAAAATTAAGAGATTTGTTAATATAAGTTCATGATGGACCAAATTTATATGTTTTCCTAAACATACGAAAAAATTTCAATCTTTTTTGAAACATGGTGAAATCTAATGAAGTTTATATAGTGGATTAAATTTATTTAAATTTTGTTCTTAATTTTTTTTTGTCAAATTTAGTTATAAACAAATTTAGTGTATATTAGTTCATGTTGCAACCAAATTCAGTGTTTAATTGTTTTAGACAAGTTTAATTCATATCGTGAATCAAATACAATTAAATTAACTTTTAGTAGTTTTGTATGTAACATTTATGTGTTTATATTGGTTCATAAATATTTAACAATACTACTAATTTGCAAAAGTTACCATTTACTAATTAATCTATTCAGTTAAAAGAAAAAGTATCTCTTACAAAAATAAAAGAGCTCCACCAAAATGGACAAATAATTGGAGAGAGAGTACAGTCTGCAGGTTTCTATTTTTGAATGTTGTAAAACTTATTAAAAGAATGTATCTATGCATATATATCTCTATGTATAAGGTTTGAATGGGACATGGGAAAAAACAGGTTATCCGTAAAAAATGGAGAACTGCTTTTGTGTAGTCATTCAAAGCATAAAAAAACTAAACAAAATAATAATTTTTTAATAATTAACTGAATGAAAGCAAATTTTCTCAAGAAATAGGAAGCATGCATGAGCTACAGCAACTCTCCACCAGTCCGCCTGTTCTGCATCATTTTCTCTTTTTTCTTTTTTTTTTCTTTTAAATTCAATATAAATAAATCACTTTTTTTTTTCTTTAGACATTCACAACTTACTATTAACATTTTTTTACAGTTCTCAACATAATTTCATATTGAAGTGAAAAAATATGTTTCTTATTTGATTTTTTTGTTGTCAATTGCAGATGTTTAAATAGATATTAGTCCTAAATATTATTTCATAAACATGTTCTAATATGCATGTCCACTAGTTTTTAGTAAATCTTTTAATTATTTTCTTTGTAAACACAAAAAATGGTTCAAAATTTTTACTATGGACATATATATATATATATAAAATCATTACTACTTGCTTAGAAAAAATAATTTTTATTATATGATATAGATATTCATATAAATTATTATGATAAATTCATGCATGTTATCTACAAGTTTTTATATGAAAATTGTTATATATATGTTTGTCTAAGGCACATATTCAAATACATGCATGTGATTCTTATCTTTGTGTAGTTAGATTTTTTTTTTAAAACAATTTTCAGGTTTCCTTAAAAAAATCAATAGAAAAAATATAATTGTTATATGTAGACATTTATATAAATTGTAAAATTAGTATAATAAATTTATGCAAGTAAATTGAATTTTTTCTATACATATATTCTAAGACATGCATACAATTATTGTCTTATATTTGATTAGACTTAAAAAAATATTTTTCATGTTACCTTATAAATAAAATCATTAGTACTTGGTTAAAAAAAAATTCTTATTTTATAATATAGACATTCATATAAATTAGTATAATTACTTCATGCATGTTATTTTCAATTGTTCTATAAACATATTCTAATACATGCATGCATGCATGTATTTTTTAAATTTTATCTAATTAGTTTTTTTTAACAATTCATGCAAGTTACTTTATATACATCTCAACTCAGCAACCAAATTTTTAGTTCAATTTTACATCCTTTCTCAACATTCCCAAAGCCAAGGTATATATATATATATATATATATATATATATATTTAAAAGTGAGATATGTAAAGGATATAAAAATAAACTATGTTGATTAGTTATATAGTAGATGTATTTTAAATTAGTTATATTTTAGTGAATAACAAAATCATAATATGTTGAAAGACTAGCATCTGAGATTTATGTGATAGTACTTAGAAAACTAATTAAAATTAATTTAGTAATTGAATTAGTTATTTTTCAATGACTAAATTTTTTAAAAAATTTTAAAATATTAGCATTTGAGAGATTTAGTTTGTGTATTTTTTATCACAGTAGATAGGATTGGCGATTATCAAATAAAATAAAAGAATAATAGATAGAATTTTAATCTAAAACTTATATCATTTATTAGGTAGTGTGCACTTAGAAATAAATTTAATTTTACTACGGTACTGAAAAATAATTAATTTTTTTCCATACATATTTTTTATCATTTATTAGGTAGAGTGTAATTTGTTCCATATATATTTTAAAATAATATCTAATAAAAACTAATACTATTTTCAAATTTTGTAGATATGCCTGTTAATCGTGGACAAAACACAAATTCTCAAGCAAATACCAGTCATGTAACAGAAAGATCAGCACAAGTAAATGATTATTATTATTTTTAATAGTTATATTTTAGTTAAAATTATAAATAAATTTTTGTATTTTTGAAATTTGTAGTGCGGATAAAATTTTAAATGGACTCCTACTCGAGAAAGAATATTTCTTGAGTTATATGATCAAGCTATAGCCATGAATAATTACCAACTGAAAGATCCAACATCATATGGTAAAGAGTTTATTGTTTACAAGTTCAACGAAAAATTTAATATGGCCGTAAACTACAAGTTCTTCAGAGAAAAGCTTGATCAATTAAAAAGAAAGTACAAGAAGTATTCGAGTCTTATGCATCAGTCTACATGCATCTCGGTTGACCATATTACCACTATAATATCTGCATCTGACTCATGGTGGAAAGATCGTGAAGTAAGTACCTAAAATATCATCCACACCCCAAATGTTTTAAGTTTCCTTACACTTAAAAGATTGTGTTAACTATAAATTTTATAATTTTATGGACAGGTGTGTAAAATTATAAACTTATTTAAACAAAAACCGCCAGAGCTTTGGGATGTGATGGAACGTTGTTTTACATTATACGACGTTTGATCGCAATCCCAATACTCTACACACCAAAGAAGAGTTGAGATGATGAATGAGGGTTTAGCCACTGAAGAAGATTATGTGTACTCGGAATCATTTGGTGGTGATCTCCCACAAACTCAAATTCCTGAGACACAAGAAAATGAAGACGTATATCGTGTTAACATTGACGATGCAACACGTCCTTCGAATGAGTTTGTTCGCGAGTCCATGCATCAAAATTTTCCACCGGTTGTGCAATTTCATATTCCTGCTTCTATAGCTCAACAACAAGTAAAAATCAGACGTGAAAGAATTTAACACAGAATTGTAGGAACCTCATGAGTTTCTGCAAGAAGTAGTTTACGAGGAAGTTGTATAAAGCAATCATTTGAGTCTACCCTAATAAATACAATGGCTGGTTTCAGAGAGTTTCAACGCCAAAATTTACAACAGTTGCGTCCACAGAAGATAAGTTACAATTTTTACAACCTCTCACTGGATATACACGAGACAGCGAATTTGTGGGAAATATGTTAAGCTCGGGTCAAAATTTTGGGAGTTCAAATTTAAGCGGTATTTCTGGTAGTCCGTGTTCTGGTGGTAATAATTCATGGGGTCAAAATTCGGATGGACAATGGACTCATGGTTCTAAGCAATGGGGTATACCTCCAAATGTTCAACAATGGGGTTTATCATCAAATAACTAACAATGGGGTTCATCATCAAATATTCCGCAATGGGGTACACCTCCAAATGCTCAACAATGGGGTTCATCATCAAATGTTCCACAATGGGGCACACCACCAAATAATTAACAATGGAGTTCATCATCAAATATTCTGCAATGGGGTACACCACCAAATGCTCAACAATAGGGTTCTTCATCAAATGTTTCACAATGGATACACCTTCAAATACTCAACAATGTGGTTCATCATCAAATGTTCCACAATGGGGGCACACTACCAAATACTCAACAATGGGGTTCATCACCAAATAATCGACAATGGGGTTCTTTTCCAAATGATCCACAACGAAAATACTCCAACATATGTTCAAAGTGGATTTTCAGTGGAAGCTGAAGTAAAAGCTATAACAAATGGTCAACAAAGATGTTTAGAAGAAGCCGAAGCTCTAAGGGGAGTATCACCAGAATTCGGTTTCATGAATTATTCAACGGGACAATTACCAAGAACACGACGATCTGGAGGATTATTAAACATCTGGGGAAAGAAGAGAGGGCCAAATTTAAATGAAAGTCATCAAAGTGATTCAGGAAATGAAGATTAGTTTAGTAGTGCTTGTGTTTTTTTTGTTATTATCAGTTATGTTATGTTTTTGTGTAATGTTTTCTTATTAATGGTTATGTTATATTTTCTGTAATGTTTTTTTCAAGTATTCATTTTATCAATTTAATTTATCTTTTATTTCATGTTTACAATCTTTCAGGCATTTCGTATATGTCAGCTGCGATCGCAAGGTGTTCAAAATCTTAGTTACGAGTAGAGAATTGAGTTATGGAATTTGGAAAACGAACAATTTGAAGAGTTAATAATTCAACCATCATTGAGTTACTATCAACGATATCTTGAAAGGGGACCAGCTTAAACTGATGGTGGTTTATCGTGGATGAATATTTGGCGTTGATTACAAGTAGATAATGCTGCTTGTCTTCAGTTACTACGAATGTCACTAGATTGTTTTATGACATTGTGTGGTGAACTGGAAACGAGTTATGGTTTAAAACAAACATTAAATGTAAGCATTGAAGAGAGTGTAGCTATATTTCTGCGGATATGTGGACACAACGAGGTCCAGAGAGATGTGAGATTGCGATTTGGATGAACACAAGAGACAGTGAATAGGAAATTCTTTGAAGTGCTTAGAGCGGTTGAGTTACTTGCTTGTGATTATATTAGGACTCCTACGAGGCAAGAACTAAGCCAGATGATGAAACGAAAATATTGGCCATATTTTAGTGGTTTTGTTGGAGCCATGAATGGAGTTCACGTATGCGTCAAAGTGAAACCTGAAATACGAGGAATGTATTGGAGCCGTCACAATTATACATCATTTAATATAATGGCTATATGTGATCTGAATATGTTATTCACCTATGTTTGGAATGGAGCACCAGGTTCATGTCACGATACATCAGTTTTCACTATGGCGCAAGACAATGATTCCGAATTTCCTTTGCCTCTAGAAGACAAGTTTTATTTAGTAGATTCTGGCTATATAAATAAATAAGGTTTTTTGGTACCTTTTAGATCTTCACGAAACACGGTGGTCAGGTATCATATGTCACAGTTCGAGAATGGTCATTCTCCTAGAAATAAATAAGAATTGATTAATCGATACCATGCATCTTTACGCTCGGTTATCGAGAGGACTTTTGGTGTTTGAAAAAAAAATGGAAAATTCTTTGTGATTTCCTAGATATGATATCCATGTTCAGAAAAGAGTGGTAATAGCTACAATGAGAGTACATAATTTTATTAGAATCTCAAAAGCTTCGGATGTAGATTTTGCCAAAATAATGAGATGAAGAACGAACAACATTGAGACCGAAGAAAATGATACGGAAGCCGCAGAAGAAGAGAATATTATGACACACATCAGGGAAAATATTGCAAATTTGTTATGGGAAGATCAAAATACCCCATATTAGTTTTGTTTTAATTTTTTTAGTTTGATGATGTATTTTGCATTTGTTTTTTATTTGTAATTTTTTATATATTATTCAATTAACTATTCAAAATTATTAAATACCCCATATGATCTGTATTTGTTCTGCATGATCTGTATGATTTGCATTTGATCTGCTTTTCTGTTTGATCTGTATGATCTGTAATTTTTTTTATCTGCGTCACCATTCGAAACCATAGTTTACATATAAGTATAAATAAATTAGATTGTCACAATGATCAAAATCATTTTTGTTTTGTCGTTAAAGTGAACTCGGACTGTTTTATTCCTTCTTCGAATGCATGAGTTTCTTCTTCAGTCAACTCAGAAAGAGAAAAAGAAAAACTCATAAAAACCAAGATGAAAAGTGTAGGCCAATTGGTTATGCAGTAGATTTTTTACCTATTGTTTGTGTCCTTACAATACCATTACATTTGTATCTATTAAAATACTAATCTTTTATTCTGAAAAACATCGACAGACACCTAATCCATTACTGCATTTTCCAATTACTTCTTAAATTTTAAATCTGTTCACATTGCCATGGTCAGAAACGAACTCCACTGTTTCTTAAATGAATATCATAGTTCTTTAAACCATTCTGGTTTTGTCCGTAAAGTGATCCCCCAATGTTTTATGTCTTCTTCGCATGGGTTTCTTATTTCGTCAATTCAAAAAACAATAAAAAAAAACTCATGATAGAGAATTATTAGATCATCTCCATTGGTTCAGAACCTTTTTTGGGTATCCAAATTATTAAATATTAATATTTTAATTTAATATAATTATATAATTAAATTTTAATTCCAAAATAAAAAAAAAACCAATAAAAAAATGACAAGTGGCATGAGGTTCTAAACCTTATAGTATCCATATTAGAGTCTCTCACAAAAGTCTCTCATCTTAAAAGAAATAATACAATAATAAAATATTAATATTTAATTAGAAGACTCTCTCAAAAAAAGTTGAAAGAGTCTCTCATTTGAAAAACTTCCATTGGCTATAATTGGTGATAAAGGAATGAGAAACAATAATTAAATTTCTCTTCATTCACTATAAATACACCATTTTTTATGGAATTTATTTTTACACATACCTCTTCATTCCTAAAAAATACACCATTTATAAGGAATATTTTTACATACTATATTCCTTATCATTCCTTAATTTTTAGGGAATTATAGAACACAAATATTCCTCACCAAATTTGATAAAGAACAATAAGAAAAAGACATTTCTATTATTTAATTTATCTTCATTCCTTTCATATTCATTCCTATTATCCATTTAATGGTCATCAATTAGAGTGTTCCAATGTTTTTGATACTCTAATAATTATTTATTATTATTAGATGGATGAGAGACTTATGTGAGAGACTCACCACTGCAGAGGGTTTTACCTAAAAACCAGTTCTTAGCATTTTCAGTGGAAGTCTCTTATAGAGTCTCTCACCACTGAAAAAAAGAAAATTAATAAAATAAGAAAAAAAGAGTGAGATGAGTTTCTTATTTGAGAGATTTTGAGATAATCATTGAGAAAATCTTAAACTATATATTTCTCTGCTATTGGTTCAATTTTTTTTTCAAAACTAAAATTTAGTTTTATTAAAATATTAATATTATTTTGATTAATGATTCAAAATAGATCTTTCACGACTGCAAATGGTCTTAAGTTTCTTAAACAAGAAACTCATCATAATTTCTCTCATAATTTTTATTATTTTTGATTATTTTATTGTTTAGAACTCTTTTAAGAACCATGGTTGGAGATATTCTTATAATAAAAAGTAAGAAGATGAAGGTTGATTTTCACATTAGATTTAATCATTTTCATTTTTTTCTGAAAAAAAAACATTGCGTATTTATCTTATGAAAATTAATTTTAACGATCGTCTCTACTAAAAGCTATACGTACCCATAACTATTTTGCACTAAAAGGATTGTATACACTTTATTGAAATATGGAATCTAACACTCTAAACTGGAAAACAGAGAGCGATCGTGAAGGGAAAGCATTTAAGTTTCTTCCTCGCATGGGTTTCTACTTTAGTTAACTCAGAAAGGAAAAAAAGATCATAAAAACCAAATATATGAAACTCTAATGTTCTTAAGTGTTAATGTAGTATCATATAGACCGGATGTTCTATATCAGCGTTTCTTCTTCCTATTCTCTGTCCCTCAGTCACAGATCCGCGATCTGATTCTTGTCAAGTTTACATTTCCGCAGGTACGATCTAGTGGTTTGTGGTTTGTGTATGCTAGGTTTTATTGATAAAGCGGTTTTTTTTACAGATCTGCTCTAAAGATTTTTCTTGCCAAACCAAACCGACGCGATGGATATCTCGTTTCTGAGGATCTTTGTGATGTTTTCCCTGATCATCACATTTGCTCGCTCAGCCTTCATTCAGGTTCTAATCTATAAATATTAGGTTTAGTGTAATTGTTTAACTCTTTTGAGTATTGGCTATTTGATATAATAAACGAGTACCCATGCATGCTTAGTCGATTTTAAATAAGTATTGCAGTATCAAACACTCTCCCGTTAGCTCCGACGGAGAAGATGTCATTTGTTTTGACAAAAAGAAGCAACCAGTCTTTGACAATTAACTCCTAACGAATCACATATTTTAGGTCTTTTTTAGTTTTGTGATTTTGTCTCGATTCTATATTATTCCATGTTAAATATTTTCTAAGGAAACTAATGCTTTTTGTGGAAAAAATAGGAGTGGCCATCTGTGCCTCACAGATCCGTGATCTGATTCTTGGCCCATCGGAAATGCCTAGAGTGATCGGAATCAAAAATATATGTACTAGATATAATTTAACTATCTAAACGTATCTGAATATAATAATTTTATTTTTTTCTCTTAATTTTTCCTTAAATTTTGTTAATCTTTTGCTTATGTTTTGCTTATATTATGTTTTTGAACTTTAACAAAAAAACTATTTTAACATAATACATATTACATAAATATTAATTTTTTGCGTACTGGTTTTGAATTTTTAATAATTGAATTAACTACATTTAGTTGACTAATATATATGCCAAAATATTAACATGAGAAAAATTATTTAATTAGTTATTAATAATACAAAAATGAAAGGAAATGTAGAAACTTTATTAAAATCGATGATTATAATGAAAAAACAATAAAAATTTTATTTTAAATTTTGATGAATACGCACATCAAAATAAAATGAAAACGAATACGAAAATTTTAAAAGTGAATAGGTAATCATGAAGAAAAGAACAAAAATTAGAAAGATGTCTTGTGAGGGTCATTCGAACTGAAATAAGGGGAGTCGATGCTCTATTACAACTATTGGCTAAAGAAATTGATAATACCAGTGTCAACTGACCCTCTTTTACCTACGTATGTCTGCCACTGATCTAAATGATTTCAAAAGGCAAAAGACTTACACACGAAGCACAAGTAAGCACCGCCAAATACCTGGAAGGGACCGTACCAATACGGTCCGACAATGGCACTGCAAATCATCGGACCAAACTCTCCACTAACTATACCCCCATGACATGAGGTAATTAACTTCTAGAACCCAACTATTTATCATGTGAACAAACAGTTTTTTTTTAAAAACTCTTTAATATTAACTACTGCATTCTCTTAAGATCTTTTACAATATATTAACCCTAAATATATATATATATATATATATATATATATATATATATTTAAAATATACCATTTTGATTTCTAAGATCTTTTGCAATATATGAATCCTAAATATATTTTTTGTCTTTAACGCATCCATTCGGTTTACTAGCCTAGTAAACTATTAATGGATCATATTCGGTTTTACAACCCGAGTAATAATTATGGGTCATAGACTAGTGTTGTAGCAGAAATGGAATCGACTAACCAAAAGTATATGGCTGATCTCAGTTTGTACATAAATATTAAAAAACTTGGGAAAACGACGTATTCCCCCCCCCCCCCTTTCTCAAGTTTCATATATAGTAACAAAACTACACAAATTTCCAACTTTGTCCTAGATCTACCTCTGAGAAAATTTGTGAACCCAATTCCATCCAATTAGAAACTTCGAAACGTATATAGCCCTGGTTATTACTGGTTTGTGAGTTTAACCGTATACAAAACCGTGTTTTTTGAATCCAGACCGGTTTTGAAAACCCGACCAAACTGACCTCGATCAATAACCTGACCTATAACCCGACCCAACACAAATCCTCTATTCGTTACAATTTGAAAAATCCCCAAATCAATCCTCAAATCAATCGAGGAACCCTAGATCATATCAGGTGGTCGAGAAAGAAGAAGAAATAAGAAGAAGAAGATGAACAACAAATCTGGTGCTTCGAGTATCACATCAGGTGGTCGAGAAGGAAGAAAAAGTTTGGGTGTGTCAAAAAGATGTTGTTGTGGGGAAGTAATCATCGCAAGAATATCGAAGTCTGATTCCAATCCGTATCGGAGATACTATCGGTGTGCATTTGCCGTTGAAAAAAACGTACACTGCTATGTGTCTTCTTGTAAATGTGAAATGATTTTTCTTTACGTAAATTTTGATTACAGTCATTATTATCGGTTTTTGTAGCTTTCAAATGATAGTCACATTTTCAAGTGGGTCGATGAGGCATTGTTGAATGAGATAGATGCATTGACATTAAGAACTAAAAAAACTTGAACAAGTGGTGGCAGACATTACGAGTAGGTCTATGGAGGCAGGGAAGAAGATGTTTGAAGATCTCCAAATGAAGCTAGAGAAAGAGAATTTCAAAAGAGTGGAAGAAGTTTATACCTGAAGCTAAATCCGAGATGAAGAAAATAGTGTTACTTGTCTGTTTTGGATGCATGATTGTTGTTGGGTGTACCAAGCTTGTAGGTTGATGCTTTGTTAGCAAGCTTGTAGGTTGATGCTTGAAAGCTTTGTTATATTTTATCATTGTTGCTACTTGAGCTTGTGATTTGTTATCAATTTGTGTTTTGTAATTTGAGACCCTTGTTATTTGGCAAAAAGGATTATCAATTTGTGTTTTGTTATTTGAAAATTTGTGTCTCTCAAACCTGATTCAATATAGCTAGAGCATCAATATAACTAGAGCATCAATATAATAGACATATGTCTGATTATTATATCTAAAAGAGGTCCAAAAACAACCACAACATAACTAGAAGACATTGCCGCAAAAACAAGCTGAAGGAGGTCCAAAAAAACAGTCATACAATAGATTGAAAACAGGTTCTAAAAGCATCAAAAGAAAACATTTCTTCACTTTCAAAGCTGAGTGAGAACTACTTGTGATGATTCCACTTGAGATGGGGATTCAGGTAAAAGAACCTGAGAAAATCAAAGAACAATAAACATTATCATAAAACTCATAGATCAAATGCATAAGAAAGAAAGAAGAATGGGAATAGACATTACCATAGCTGATGATTTCTTCTTTTCATTATGCCACCGAGAGTTGTGTCCTCCTTGTCCACAAATTCTACAATGCATAGTTCTCCTCTTCAACAATGGGTCTGCCTTCTTCGTGGGAGACTCATTCTTCCCTCTCTTCCTCTTTTTATCCTCCTTTGTAACCTTATCTTTATCCTTCTTCCGACCAAGCATGTTTGGGCCCTTAGGGTGAACTATCGGTGGTTCTTCTCCAACATGCCAAAATATAGCACTTCTAACTAGAACAATACCATCTACATAGAGTCTCGTCCACTTATCTTCCTAAACCAATGACAAACATAGTGTTGAGCTTCAAATCCCCTGCGGATCATCACACCATACACATGCTCACAAGGGATACCAGATATTTTCCATCTTCTGCAGCTACAAGTTCTATTAGCCAAGTCCACTTGGTGAGTACATCCATCGATTATCGAAACAAATTGCATGTTAGTGGATGGTCTAACAAAGCATTCTGAACCTTTGTCATGCAACTCTTCTAGGTATTTCTTCACATATGGAGTATAAAAGCCATCGTAGTTAGTGGCTTCGACATCCCTTTTGGCTATACGAACCATTACCAATCTTGCAATAGTCTCTAGCATAGGCACTAATGCCTTATTCCTTGCTTTACCTGAATAGAAAAATTAAAAATACATTCCCCAAATATATATCATAGCTATTTTTATTCGAATATAGAGCATGATTCAACTGAATTCAAATATAGAGAATGATTCGAATACATGCCTATGGAGTTGTTAAATGATTCAACTGAATTGTTCTCCACATCCTCACAATAAGGTCTAAATTTGTAGAATGCGCTGCACAATGTCTCTGGTTTGTTTTCAGCAAATCTCGGTGCACAACTTCATCATATAGCTCTATCTTCCGTAAATTCTCCCTAAATTCTTGCTCATTGTAGCTCCAAGCCAAATGCCAAATCAAACCCTTCAACTCTGGATTCTTTGCATGTCGAGACTTCAAGTTCATATAAATGTGTCTTGTACACATTCGATGCTTAATCCTTGGCAGGATTTACTTAACAGCACTGATCAATTCCTACAAAAGAAAACGAATTAAGTAAGGATCTATACAGATGAAATAGGCAGAAATAAGCAATAATCTTACTACAAGTTTCACCTTTTGGCGATAAGAGATTAAAAAATAAGCATCTCCATCTTCTAATCCTAAATCATGCTTGATCTTACCAAAGAACCAACCGCAATTATCAGCATTTTCGTTCTGAACTACAGCCCATGCGACTGGGTAGATCCGATTGTCTGCATCTCGACCATTTGCAACAAACACTCCCTTGTGGACAGTTTTTAAGAAACAACCATCCACTCTTATCATCGCTCTACAATTTTCTTTCCATGATCTTCTGAGGTTCTAAAAACAGACATAGAACCTTTGAAAGACATGTTTACCTTCTTCATTTATTACGCAATCAACCTCCACAGAAGATCCAGGTTTAGAGACTTCTATCTCTTTTGCATAATCCCGAAGATGTGAAAACTGCTCCTCATACTCTCTTTCATTCCATCGCGGAGCTTTATTCCGGGCATGCTGGCATTGAGGCCTTGACACACATATCTTCCAGTTCTCCATAACCAATTCCTCAATCTTCATAGGCATGAAGTACAATCTGGTTCTTCACGAATCTTGTCTACAAACAAGCAGGCAATCACTGACACCTTGAACATCTGACAAACTCCATTGAGAACATAACAATGAGCAGACTCAAACACCACAACCTCCCACATTGTATTGTTACCTGGTCGAGAGCAGTAGATGAGCCATGAACAGTTATATCCCTCACACTTAAACCTAAGCTTCTTCTTCTTCTTATACCTGTACTGATTCAGATTATAACCATTCTTCAGAACATAGTCTAAGACAGCCTCCTTGAATGCTATACCACTGATGAAAACTTGTCCCAAGTACAAGTTTCCATTTCTTCTTCGAAAATTTTCACGCCTCCGAGCTTTCAGTAAAGTCGCATCTTTTCCATCCAGGTCGGGGTACACATTCTGCCTTATAGAAGGCTCATCTTCAAACGCAGCTACATCTTCCTCGATGTTGAAGTTGTTACGCTCCCTAAGATCTTCACCGTCAGAATCATATCCAGCTTGCCACTCCATTATCGACATTTGCAAAAGAAATCAAAGGTTGAGGTGGAATCGGGATTATGGTTTGATTCGGGATTGAAGTTTGATTCAGGATTGGGGTTTGATTCAGGATTGAGGTTTCAATTTAGTGTTTCTGATTTGAGGATTGAGGATTTTTGATTTAAGGTTCTTCAGGATTTAGGATTTGGGGGAGGTGATAGTTTAAACGTGATCGGGTTTAGGTCGGGTTTTTGGTCAGGGTTACGGGTCAATTTTTGTAATTGGGTCAAATATTACAGGTCAATATTGGTTTAAACGTTTAATCGGATTTTAATTCGGTAAATGTCGGTTTTAAGTGGCTAAGACACTTTTTGGTAAACAATAAACCTATCGGGATTGAAGTTTGATTCTGGATTGGGGTTTGATTCAGGATTGAAGTTTCAATTTAGTGTTTCTGATTTGAGGATTGAGGATTTGGGGGAAGTGATAGTTTAAACGTGATCGAGTTTAGGTCGGGTTTTTGGTCAGGGTTACGGGTCAATTTTTGTAATTGGGTCCAAGATTACAGTTCAATTTTGGTTTAAACGTTTAATCGGATTTTAATTCGGTAAATGTCAGTTTTAAGTGGCTAAGACACTTTTTGGTAAACAATAAACTGACGTTAATCCGGGTCTGGGTGTATATTAGTATTGAACTTTAATTTCAGGGCCATATACGTATTTAAATTTCTAACTGAGTGGAACTGGGGGGAGTGAATACGTCGTTTTCCCAAAAAAATATGTAATGAGTAAATCCACATCCTATGATATGCTGATGTACCTATTGCTAAATTTTAAGCAAAAAGTACAACCAAATCAAATAAAAATCAAGTTGTGATCAAGGTTGTCCACTTCTGTTTTTCATTGTAGACATAAACATATTTAAAACCAAAAATCGAATCATAGTATTAAAACTGCAGTCAAACTAATTATATAATTTTACAACTTCATTGTTACATCATTTTAAACTTGTTCATCTTTGTGTTTTTATGTTTACTAGGATACTGGCCTGCACGCATGTGCGGGCCTGCACGCATGTGCGGGCTTGAACGTTTTTTTTTAATTTTAATTTTATTGGGTCGAATTTTACAATATTGATAATTGTCAGTGTGTGTGGGTACAATGTTACTAATTTTGGACCGAATGGTATTTTATTAGTATAAGAATTGGATTGTGTTTTAAAATTGGCTCATATTTGCAGTTATAAATTCTATGTAATTATAATTAGGTATGTATAATGAAAAAATTGTAGATGAAGAATACATGTAATTATGAATACATACATTAATTTTATGTTTTTAAGTCATTCATCGAAATGTGACATTTATGAACATATTTTATAAATTATATGCGAAGATGTATTCATTTATTTTGAAATGTATATTCTTTCGGAATTTGTGATAAATCAGTCAAATGATATTTAATATGTTTTAATTATAAACGACTTTTGGGAAATATGAAACACAGGGAAGAAAAATGAGAAGTCACTCTCTAAAAATTCTATAAATACACACCAGAGAGAATTTTGATCAACTAACCCAGCAAAAAATTACTCACTCAAACACAACCCATACTACAATTATTCTTCTGATGTGATCCTTTCACAAACGTACAAAAAATATATTTACATGAAAGAAAAATACATGTTTTCCTACATAACATTTCTTGTGCATCTGTGTAGAATCACATCAGAAGAAGTAGTTTATTCACTGTGTCGCCATATAGTTATTGTAATTATATTACTTGTGAATGCTCACTTTCGACAGGAAGTATACTGTTAGTAGTTTATACCAAATTCTGGATAGAGTATTGACAGTGTACTTCTTGTAGAGTGAGATACAAGTAATTTTGCTCAGTAGGTAAACAGAAATGTATACCGTTTTCCATAAGTTTTTGCTATTATAGATTTTTTATTATTCACTGGAATTTTTAGAAAAAACTCTAATTATGTAGAAAATTGTTATTTACCTCGAATAAGATCCAATATTGTGTAAGAAATACGTATGTCGAAAATTATTATTTACCTTGAATGAGATCCAATATTGTGTAAGAAATACGTACCTTTTAATTGGGATTTTTTAAGTTGAACTATAATGATTTTCCTAATTTCTCGGATTGTTAGATTTATTATTTGTCATTTGCAATTATCTAAAATAAAAAATTGCATTTTTCTATATTATGTATTTCAGTTAAAACTGAAATTTTAAAAAGTGGTTTAATTTTATCAGAGATTTCCAAAATTTGAGATTTAATTTATCATATTAACAATTAAGTTACAATTAATCCGCATCAACAATACTTTAAACTTACAATGATAACAGTTTATTCACTAAATTATAAATTATAAGTTACGCTATATTTAATAAAATGTTAATTGGTTGACTCTTGTATTAATTATGTAATATGTAACGGTTGCAAATGTAGTATTTAGTAGATGATTTACCTTAGTATTTCATATATTCAACATAAAAAGTACTGTAAAAAATGAAGACGATTAAAAAACAATAAAATGAAAGTAACTTATTGAAATAAAGATTCAGCATGCAGTTTTAAAACTAAAATTAAGAAAGACATATAAATCTAATTGACCGGGAATAAGCCCCTTGCATAGCAAACTTCTCTGAAGGTGTCGTATACAACACCATTAAATGTCGGATATCTTTATTACTGCGAGGACCTCTAATGATATTCAACAGATAACTCAAATAAAAAAATCTCCCCATCATAAATTGAATACTGTTGAAGAATAGTTGGATTTCCTAAACCCTTCACCCGTGGCTTCCACTCATGCAATATGGCATTCCAGACAAATTGATTAGATAATTCAGTGTAGAGCAGGAATCTGGAAGTTGCATATATCTTGTTACACTCCATCCAAGCAATAAATTTTCTACATTAGTTTGTCGACCTTGTTTCGTTTTTCAGAATTTGTTCTTAGTAGATGAAATTGAATAATTTTTGAAAACAATCATAAAGAACTTGTTAAAACAGTTAAAATTAAACAAATAATATCTGCTAATAAATTATAAAGGGTAAGTCTCTATAGTTCTATTAAAAGAATTCTTAATAAATTAAAGTTGGATGCAGAAGGCTTACCTATCTTGTTCATAGCAGTAGAAATAGAGAATATTGAGAATTTTTATTCAGTGTAACAAATGAAGTTGCAGTTCACAAAAGTATGATGTGAATATATAGATGGATTAAATAGAGCATACACAAATATACGAATATGTTAAAGATTGCAATATGCATCTGGTTTTAGAAAGTAATGACACTATCTAAATACCCTTCATATTATATTTATAAAAATCTCGAATATATGGTTAGATAATTCAATTTATAATAATTGCTTCATAAGAATATTAGTTCGAAATTATCGGAGCACAATATTATGTTACCATATATTGCGGTTTAAATCAAACTGTAAAGAGGAAAATCCAAAATTTTCAATATTTTTGTATCAGCTAAGTTGTGTGAATTGGACGAAGAAGACTTCTGTAAATATTATGTCCATATATCAAAAGCGAAAGTCAAAAAGTCAAACTGGTTGGTTAAACAGTATTCCCAAGAAAACATAGAAATTTGGTGACATTAAATATTTATTAACTACCCTATCCTATATAAAATAAGAGTTGCTTCGATTATAAACATACTTCTTTAAATTTTCTCGGTAACCCTAAACGCCTGATAAGAGATTAGACAAAAATGGAGAATCACCGAGAAAAACGTTATGATGAAAACGGATTTCTGAGAATTAATCCACCACCATTGAACATGAGATTTGGTGTGGAATAAACACCATCACCTCCTCCAATTTCTGAATCAGAGATGGAGGAAACTAATATGTGGGAAGAGATGAATGACTTTCTGAGCAAATCAACTGCGAAGGCCATCAAAGTTTCTTCTGAGGTAATTTAAAATTTAAATTATTCGGTTTTATTGATGATTTCTGTATTATTGGATGTTTATATCAATATGTAATATCTGCAGCCTGATGAAGAAACATCGACTGATGATCCAAAGGAACGTTGCAAGAACGGAAAACACAATCTCCATCTAGATCTGGAGATAGGTTTGAAATGTATAGAATGCGACTTTATTAAGACAGAGATCCGCTACCTAGATACATCTTCGTGGGTAAGCTGTTAATATTCTATTAATACATTAATTTTTTTAACTAATATGTTTGAAGTTAACAACATTATATGTTTTTGAATCTTATAGGCACATAAGAATAAACGTGGAAGGAGAAACTTTGGAGTTTAGCTAAAATTATCTCTGTTTTTTTTTGTACCTTAATTATCTCTCTCTATTGGAATTATCTAAGCATGTTTGCTACAATAAGTTGTATTATCTTAAATTTAAATAAAAAAGAATTAATTTTCCAAATCACTTTTTCATATATGTGTATTAATTCGTAAGATTATAAGCTCATCTGGTACATTGATTATAATCCACAAACATTAAAACATCGATAATTTATATAATATTTTACACTCAACTCTAAATGTTATAAGAAAAGCTTAACGTCAGTTGTCAGCACTGAAATGAAAACGTCAATCGGAATTAATTTCAGTTTACTCTTACACGTAAAGTTGTTAATAGATCAATAGTGAGCATTGGACAAAAAAAAAAAATTAATAGTGAGCATTGGATGAAATTGCCTAAGAATCGTTATAGTTGCATCGTTTGGCATAATTATAAAGAAGGAAATTCATAAAAGTTCGTAATAAATGCAACATCGAAGTCTACTTACATAAATTTTTATGGTACTAAAATTGGCATAATATAAAAAATGGCCGTTACTATATTGTAGTAGTATAATTTGTTAATGTCTTATTATTATGAAAATGTGCAATATTCGATGGAATAAAATGTCTATAAAGAAAGTAACCTTTCAAAAATCAAATGAATTCTATATATAGATGGTATATGTTATATCCCAAACTATACATATATACATGTAAAATATATAAATAATAAATACAATGATATTAAAGAACATAAGTAAATTGGCAATTAAACATAACCATAAATAAATACTAAATATTTTAGTATAAATTTACGAAAGTAGGTTCAAATTCATCCCAGTTTTATGGGAAAATATTACATAATGCGAAAGTTAACAGTTACGGGAAAATATAAGTACATAAAAGGAATTAAACTTATGGTCAGCTTTGATCTCCATGGATATCGGTAAAAGGAAGCCTGACCAAAAATAATTTCAAGTTAACAATTGAAAAAAAATTTAAAATAAACCATAAAACATATTATATATAATACCAATTAGAAAAATTACCAGTCAAGAAAATCAGAAACCTCTTTTATGTGAGGATTGAAAAGTATTTCAGAATGGTCTCCAGCATTCCTTATGCGATATCTCTCTGTATGATTTTAAAATATAAATGGCACACATGTTAGAAGCCAAATTATCATATTAACAAAGTGGAAATGAATGTTTCCACTCGATTATAAAATTTAATTACTAACCTTCAGAATCATAGGTCAGACGAAACATGCGCAAAGTCAAGACTGTTTCATAAGTACCTATGTCTTCCCTCTTCTTCCAGAAATCCAGAGCAGTCTTCTCAATGAGTTTGATGTCCATATCAACATAACTAAACCAAAAAATTATATTACAACAACATTAACAAAAATACATATGTACAATATAAGACAAATTATTGGCCTTTATATACATATATAGATGATAATAGAAAACATCTTACTTCATGTCCCTTATCTGAATGTCCAATTTGTGAGAAGATCCAAAAATCATCTCGTAAGGGTCACTAATGTCAGTACTTAGTTCATCATCAACATAGATGATTACGCCGATCAAGTCCACAAAGAAAAAATTTCATTACACAATATTTATAATAATTCTTAAATTGAATAAAGGTGAGAAGCCTAACCGATAGAGTACTCAGTAGGGAAATTCCCTCCTTGAATGGCATCAAATGGCATAAAATCCATCATATGCTTAGGATTGACTTGAAAGGTCTTGTCTACAACAGTATCGGCATTCATGTTGATGAAGTGGTAGTTTATAGTATTTCTGAAAGATCCGAATGCATTGACAATGTTGAAGAATTAATTTGACATAATTCCATTCTCCTTCTTTAAACTTTGGACCGAGTGAAGAAATAAGATCCTGATCTATCGATACCTCTATTTTGTAGCCCTAAATTCGTGAACCAAATAATCATTTCAGAGATTCATGTGTTTAAATGTTCATAACATGCAACAGAATTAAAAAAACTTCAACAAGATCAACTTACATTTTCGTCACCAAGGATAAGATGCAATTCCTGGCGTTGATTACAGTTGTTGAAGTGTTCCCAAACTCGTAGAACTTTAATAAGAATTCTGGAGTCAGATTTTGTGGGAGAAAGATACTCAAGGGTACAATAGCAAGTCATGTTTGAGGAAAGTGGTTATTTTCTGGGACTTTAGGTTTTTTCAGTTAAGATGGCGAGACATTTTTTTACTTGGTCATTTATATGTATAGCAAAGCAAGTATCGGTTTTGAAAGGCGAGACGTTTTTTTACTTGGTCCTTTATATGTAAAGCAAAGTTAAGATGGTGAGACGTTTTTTTTACTTGGACTTTATGTGTCGTTTTGTAAAATTAGAATAAATTGCAACCTTTGACATTTATTGCACTAAGTGACTAACGACCAAACTAAATTGGTTACATTCAATTCATATGTATATTTGACTTTTATATTGATTAAATATATATATATATAGAAAAATATGTAAAGATGGTAGAAAAATGTCATATCTTGTACTGATTTTAACATATGTTCATGTGTTTATATGTTATTTTTGAAAATAGTTTGTTTGGTGATACGATTTCCCTAGGAATTGCACTTGCTCGTTTGGTAGAGGTTGATAGATCACGGCCAAATCTGTTTGATCGGAGAGATGCTAAAGGGTGAGAGGTTATCTCCAAGGTCCTTAGGCCCAACTCGTGGAAACGGATTATGATCGAGATGGTGGAATCACCAAGTTGTGATCTTGCGGGTAAAGGATGAACAGGCGTGAGACTTGATCTCGAAAATCCTGTTGCCCCTAAACTACTTTGAACGAAATCGAAACAAGATGAAATGCAAGGCTGCGTCGAATTCTATGGACTGAACTCGATAAACCAAATAAAAACTTTCAAGGCTAACCACCTAAGAAAGAAGAACTCAGAAAGAACAAGAGAAAATCTCAAATATTTTGATCAAAAGTGAATGCCAAAATACAAGGGAGTCTGGCCCTTTATATAGGGGCGAAAAGGAAGTGCAAAAGACAAGAAAATAAATGAAAGCATTTAAACTAGTTTGAATGACCACTCGGCTCCCCTTTGAATGACCCTTTGGCTCCTTTCTCGCGAGTGATCTTTCGGCTTCTTTGTAACGGCTAACGAACTAACTACGGACAAGAGTGATGTAGTCCTTAACCTCATTAAAACCCCATCCGGTAAACCCAGTGGGACAAACCCGGATGCAAGGAAAATGAGTATTAAGGAGCTACACTGTCCGAGTAGATCAAAAGAGTTACAGCTCGGTCATTTAGTGTAGCATCTGTATTCTTGGCCTTTAGGTCAGTGTATAACCTCCAAACGGCCATGGATAACTTTTTGGCTCGAGACCGCGTCATTGGATCGGTTGGCACAGATAAGACTTCATCTAGTTCGGCCACCTCGTCTTGCTTCCCGTCTTGAACCTCGACTTCGCTTAGGCCGGCCACTTGGTCTTGATTCCCGACCTGAGCTTGCTTCCCGGTCTGAACCTTAGTTCGCACCTCGTCACTACTCGGGTCCATGCTCGTATCATTCCCCCCCTCTTGAAAAAGACTTGTCCTCAAGTCTGGTCCATCTGGAAGAAAGGGAACTAAGTCAGAAATATTAAAACTCGAGCTGACCGTGTACTTACCTCGGAGGTCGATCTGGTAGGAATTGTTATTGATGCGGTTCAAAACCGTGAATGGTCCATCGACTCTGGGCAAGAGTTTTGACTTCCGTTCCTCAGGAAAACGTTCCTTCCTTAGATATATCCATACTTGGTCGCCTGGCTTGAACGTTCGTTTGTTCCTTCCTTTGTTTGCTTTCCTTTGAAATTGCTCAGTTTTCTTTTGAATGTTTTCCTTGGCCTTTTCGTGCATATGTTTGACCAATTCAGCCTTTTTCTTGCCATCTATGTTAAGTCTTTCACTCATAGGCAAAGGGGTTAGATCAAGCGGAGTAAGCGGATTAAAACCATACACAATTTGAAAAGGGGAAAACATGGTAGTTGAATGAACTGAATGATTATAAGCAAACTCAACGTGTGGCAAGCAATCTTCCCAAGTTCTAAGATTCTTTTTAATCACATATCACAAGAGAGCTGACAAAGTTCGATTAACTACTTCAGTTTGTCCATCAGTTTGGGGGTGACAAGTAGTTGAAAAACACAACTTAGTTCCTAGCTTTGACCAAATAGTTTTCCAAAAATAGCTAAGGAACTTAGTGTCCCGGTCTGAAACAATGGTTCTAGGAACCCCATGTAATCGGACAATCTCTCTAAAGAACAGGTCGGCCACATTTGAAGCATCATCGGTCTTATGACAAGGGATGAAGTGAGCCATTTTAGAAAATCTATCAACGACCACAAAGACCGAATCTCTACCTCTCCTAGTCCGTGGTAACCCTAAAACAAAATCCATGGAAATATTGGTCCAAGGTTCACTAGGAATGGGGAGTGGAGTATACATACCTGGGCCTTGGCTTTGGGTTTTGGCCATTTTACAAACCGTGCATCGGCCACAGATTCGTTCCACGTCGCGTCTCAGGTGCGGCCAAAAGAAGTGGTCTTGTACCACGCTCAGAGTCTTAGCTACTCCAAAATGCCCCATTAGTCCACCACAGTGTGCTTCCCTAACAAGTAAATCACGAAGAGAGGTGTTAGGTATGCATAAACGATTTTCATAAAAAAAGATTGCCATCACTTTGATAGTATTTGCCGTAGGCAAATTTCGAACTGGCTTGGTAGACTTCCTGGAAATCCGGATCGGTGAGATAGGCCTCCTTAATCATTTCGAATCCGAGCACCCTAGCGTCCAAGGTGGTAATCAAGGCGTATCGTCGAGACAACGCATCGGCCACTATGTTCTCTTTGCCCTGCTTGTACTGGATGACATACGGAAAGGTTTCTATGAATTCCATCCATCTTGCATGCCTCTTGTTAAGCTTCTGCTGGCCCTTTAAATGCTTGAGCGGCTGGTGGTCCGTATGAACCACGAATTCCTTTGGCCACAAGTAGTGCTGCCAAGTCTGTAAGGCTCGGACCAAGGCGTATAGTTCCTTGTCATACGTCGGGTAGTTCAGGGTTGCTCCTCCCAGCTTCTCGCTGAAGAAAGCCACTGGTTTCTTCTCTTGCATCAGCACGGCTCCCATTCCAACTCCCGAGGCATCGCACTCGATCTCGAACGTCTTGAGGAAATCAGGTAGCACCAGTAAAGGAGCATGGGTGAGTTTGTGCTTTAGGAGTTGAAAAGCTTCTTCCTGAGGTTGCTCCCATTTGAACCCAACTTCTTTCTTGATAATCTCGGTCAAGGGCGCGGCTATAGTACTGAAATCCCAGAAAAAGCTGCGGTAAAACCCAGCTAGTCCATGGAAGCTCCGGACTTCGCTAACAGTTTTTGGGCTCGGCCAATCCCTGATGGCTTTGATCTTCTCTTCATCGACCTGTATTCCCTGCGAACTCACCACAACCTAGGAAGACAATGCTATCTGTACAAAAAGAACATTTCTTAAGATTCCCAAAGAGACGTTCTTACCTAAGCACATCTAACACCTTTTTCAAATGTAACACATGTTCATCTAAGGTCTTGCTGTAAATTAAAATTTCAGAGAAGTAAACTACCACGAAAACACCTATGAATGACCTAAGAACATGATTTATCAAACGCATGAAAGTGCTAGGTGCATTGGTGAGTCCAAAAGGCATGACAAGCCACTCGTAAAGACCATGCTTAGTTTTAAAAGCCGTTTTCCATTCATCACCTTCTTTCATCCTAATCTGGTGATAACCGCTTTTTAAATCTACCTTAGAAAATATGCATGCACCATATAGCTCATCTAACATGTCATCTAGCCTAGGGATAGGATGGCGATACTTAACCGTGATGTTGTTGATGGCTCGGCAATCGACACACATCCTCCACGTTCCATCCTTTTTAGGCACGAGCAGCACCGGGACGGCGCATGGACTCATGCTCTCACGACTGTATCCCTTGGCCAGAAGTTCATCAACCTGTCTTTGAAGCTCCTTGGTTTCGACTGGATTGGTACGATAGGCTGGTCGGTTAGGAAGGGTGGCTCTGGGTACAAAGTCAATTTGGTGCTCAATTCCTCGGATGGGTGGTAAACCACCTGGGTCGTCTTCCGGAAAGACATCGGCGAACTCCTGCAAAACATGAGAGATCTTGCTCGGTAAGACCGGCTCAGGGTTAGTATGGCTAGCCAAAGCGTCTTTAAAGATGAGTAGAACAAAAGATTGCTTTGTAGCCAAGGCGTATTTCACCTCGCTAGGCCTCATAAGAAATGATTCTTTGCTCACGGAATTTCTCTCACAGGCCATTTCTAGGTTTTTCTCAGACTCTCCTTTTTGGTGTAACGTGTTTTGGGGGTCGCTCAAGATGTTTTTACTTTTGGAGTTTTGCTCCAGCTTGACCTGGTCAAGATAGACCTCGTGCGGTGACAAGGGTGCTAGGACAATCTTACGACCTTGGTGCTCAAAGGTGTGCTTGTTGGAATGGACGTCATGGATTGCCTTCTTGTCGAATTGCCACGGCCGTCCTAGAAGTAGATGACCGGCCTCCATGGGAAGGACATCGCAAACGACCTCGTCCTCGTATCGTCCAATAGCTATTGGCACGGTGACTTGCTTGGTAACCTTAAGTTGTCGCTGGTTGTAAAGCCACCGTAAGTTATAAGGGTGAGGGTGCTTACGTGTTTCCAAACCGAGTTTATCGACCATGCTGGTACTGGCCACGTTGGTGCAACTTCCTCCATCGATTATCAGGCTGCACACTTTCCCTTGGACCAGGCACCATGTGTGAAATAAGTTTTCCCTCTTGTCTTCCTCCTTGACTCGTTCTTGAGCTATAAGAACCCGTCGTGCCACGACTACTCTCCAGAAACAGCTCGCTCCTCGGTATCCTCTTCATCATAAACCGGCTCGGTCTCCTCCTCATGATCGGACACAATCTCTCCGGTGTCGAGCATAAGCATTGCTCGCTGGTTTGGACACTTATTGGCGTAGAATCCTTTGCCCCGACACTTAAAGCACTCGATGTCACGCGTTCTGGAAGAGTTGACCTCGGTCTTGCCTGTGTTCTGGTTCGGTCTGATGTCCGTCTTTGGTTGATTGTTAGAACGCGCTGGATAGGTTGCCTTGTCGTCTCGGTAGGTCGGCCGTGAGCTGGTTCCGGGGGTATAACGACTAGTACCCTTTAGCTTGATTTGTTGTTCCACTAGAATCGCCTTGTGTAACATCTCGGCCATGTCGTTGTACTCCTGTAACTCCATCCGATCCTGCAAATCTCGATTTAGACCACTTAGACCTCTGGCTCAAATACATCGGTCTTGAGCATTAACCGCTCCATTCCTTGGTGATAATCCTCCACGGATTTGGTTCCTTGATTTGGTTCGTTGCGTAAGTCTCCGAAGTCTGCTATGTAGCTCTCGATGATAATGTGATGGCACGAACCGTTGTCGCATGAGCCAAGTTTCCACAGGCCGTTCTCCATTTCTATGTCGGCTGGTCACAATCTGGTCCCACCAGTCTATGGCATAGCCATTGAACTCGGAAGCCGCTAAATTGATCATCTTCCTCTCCGATAGATCCTGGCAATTGAAAACGATATCGAGCTTCTTCTCCCATTCCAGAAAAGCATCTGGATCGTTCTTTCCATAGAAAGTTGGGATCCACAGCTTCATGCCTCCTAGATCATTATCATTTCGTCCTCTAGCCGGTTCGGCTTCTCGTCGTTCCTGGACTGGTCGCTGAGGTCGCCCACCTTCACGTCGGTCATTTGGATTTCTGGCAGGAAATTCATTTCCTCGGTCGCGGTTTCCTCAAGCTCGGCCATGGTCTGCCCCGCGGTTACCTCGCGGCCTGACTCGGCTACTTCCGGATGAGTGGTTGTCCGCGTAGAATGGATTGTCCATTTCCTGTTCGAAGTTTCGATCCCGGCGGATATGCATCGGTTCCTCGCGGTTCAGATCGTTATCCTCCTCATCTTGGCTGAACTTCAAGCCTCTCCATCCTTTGGCTCATACGTTCCATCATCTCGGTAATTTGATTAAGTTCTCCATCTCCTTGGTGCTATACCAACGCACGTGGTTTCCGTCTCGGAATGTGTAGAACTCCCACTCGTCCAGAGAAAAGCCAGATGACATACAAGTACCTCGCAAAAAGAAACAAACTCGTTAGTACAAAAATCCCTTACTAGTGTTTCCCTCTTTGATTCAATCACACTCTTATTGATCTCACAAACCCACACAAGAGATTTTCTTCTGGTTCTAAAGGAGTTAATCGAATCACGATGACTGCCTCTAGGTTCCTTTGGATTATCAAGCGTTTGAAAGGAGAAGAATAAGGAAAGATAGACAGAAAAGAATACGTTCTTCTTCTTTTTTTTTTGACTTTTGAACTTTTTTTTTTTTAAATGGACTTTTCGAATTCTCTTTTTTTTATATAACGGAAATAATAGAAGAAAAGATATGAGAAAAGGCGGAAGTTAAAGAGATAGATAGACACTACCGATTAAGCAAGTGGGCTCTGATACCACTTGATACGATTTCCCTAGGAATTGCACTTGCTCGTTTGGTAGAGGTTGATAGATCACGGCCAAATCTGTTTGATCGGAGAGATGCTAAGGGGTGAGGTTATCTCCAAGGTCCTTAGGCCCAACTCGCGGAAATGGATTATGATCGAGATGGTGGAATCACCAAGTTGTGATCTCGCGGGTAAAGGATGAACAGGCGTGAGACTTGATCTCGAAAATCCTGTTGCCCCTAAACTACTTTGAACGAAATTGAAACAAGATGAAATGCAAGGCTGCGTCGAATTCTATGGACTGAACTCGATAAACCAAATAAAAACTTTCAAGGCTAACCACCTAAGAAAGAAGAACTCAGAAAGAACAAGAGAAAATCTCAAATATTTTGATCAAAAGTGAATGCCAAAATACAAGGGAGTCTGGCCCTTTATATAGGGGCAAAAAGGAAGTGCAAAAGACAAGAAAATAAATGAAAGCATTTAAACTAGTTTGAATGACCACTCGGCTCCCCTTTGAATGACCCTTCGGCTCCTTTCTCGCGAGTGATCTTTCGGCTTCTTTGTAACGGCTAACGAACTAACTACGGAAAAGAGTGATGTAGTCCTTAACCTCATTAAAATCCCATCCGGTAAACCCAGTGGGACAAACCCGGATGCAAGGAAAAAGAATATTAAGGAGCTACACCGTCTGAGTAGATCAAAAGCGTTACAACTCGGTCATTTAGTGTAGCATCCGTATTCTTGGCCTTTAGGTCAGTGTATAACCTCCAAACGGCTATGGATAACTTCTTGGCTCGAGACCGCGTCATTGGACCGGTTGGCACAGATAAGACTTCATCTAGGTCGGCCACCTCGTCTTGCTTCCCGTCTTGAACCTCGACTTCGCTTAGGTCGGCCACTTGGTCTTGATTCCCGACCTGAGCTTGCTTCCCGGTCTGAACCTTAGTTCGCACCTCGTCACTACTCGGGTCCATGCTCGTATCATTCCCCCCCTCTTGAAAAGGACTTGTCCTCAAGTCTGGTCCATCTGGAAGAAAGGGAACTAAGTCATAAATATTAAAACTCGAGCTGACCGTGTACTTACCTCGGAGGTCGATCTGGTAGGCATTGTTATTGATGTGGTTCAAAACCGTGAATGGTCCATCGACTCTGGGCAAGAGTTTTGACTTCCGTTCCTCAGGAAAACGTTCCTTCCTTAGATATATCCATACTTGGTCGCCTGGCTTGAACGTTCGTTTGTTCCTTCCTTTGTTTGCTTTCCTTTGAAATTGCTCAGTTTTCTTTTGAATGTTTTCCTTGGCCTTTTCGTGCATCTGTTTGACCAGTTCAGCCTTTTTCTTGCCATCTATGTTAAGTCTTTCACTCATAGGCAAAGGGGTTAGATCAAGCGGAGTAAGCGGATTAAAACCATACACAATTTGAAAAGGGGAAAACATGGTAGTTGAATGAACCGAATGATTATAAGCAAACTTAACGTGTGGCAAGCAATCTTCCCAAGTTCTAAGATTCTTTTTAATCACAGATCGCAAGAGAGCTGACAAAGTTCGATTAACTACTTCAGTTTGTCCATCAGTTTGGGGGTGACAAGTAGTTGAAAAACACAACTTAGTTCCTAGCTTTGACCAAAGAGTTTTCCAAAAATAGCTAAGGAACTTAGTGTCCCGGTCTGAAACAATGGTTCTAGGAACCCCATGTAATCGGAAAATCTCTCTAAAGAACAGGTCGGCCACATTTGAAGCATCATCGGTCTTATGACAAGGGATGAAGTGAGCCATTTTAGAAAATCTATCAACGACCACAAAGACCGAATCTCTACCTCTCCTAGTCCGTGGTAACCCTAAAACAAAATCCATGGAAATATTGGTCCAGGGTTCACTAGGAATGGGGAGTGGAGTATACATACCTGGGCCTTGGCTTCGGGTTTTGGCCATTTTACAAACCGTGCATCGGCCACAGATTCGTTCCACGTCGCGTCTCAGGTGCGGCCAAAAGAAGTGGTCTTGTACTACGCTCAGAGTCTTAGCTACTCCAAAATGCCCCATTAGTCCACCACCGTGTGCTTCCCTAACAAGTAAATCACGAAGAGAGGTGTTAGGTATGCATAAACGATTTTCATAAAAAAGATAGCCATCACTTTGATAGTATTTGCCGTAGGCAAATTTCGAACTTGCTTGGTAGACTTCCTGGAAATCCGGATCGGTGAGATAGGCCTCCTTAATCATTTCGAATCCGAGCACCCTAGCGTCCAAGGTGGTAATCAAGGCGTATCGTCGAGACAACGCATCGGCCACTATGTTCTCTTTGCCATGCTTGTACTGGATGACATACGGAAAGGTTTCTATGAATTCCATCCATCTTGCATGCCTCTTGTTAAGCTTCTGCTGGCCCTTTAAATGCTTGAGCGGCTGGTGGTCCGTATGAATCACGAATTCCTTTGGCCACAAGTAGTGCTGCCAAGTCTGTAAGGCTCGGACCAAGGCGTATAGTTCCTTGTCATACGTCGGGTAGTTCAGGGTTGCTCCTCCCAGCTTCTCGCTGAAGAAAGCCACTGGTTTCTTCTCTTCCATCAGCACGGCTCCCATTCCAACTCCCGAGGCATCGCACTCGATCTCGAACGTCTTGAGGAAATCAGGTAGCACCAGTAAAGGAGCATGGGTGAGTTTGTGCTTTAGGAATTGAAAAGCTTCTTCCTGAGGTTGCTCCCATTTGAACCCAACTTCCTTCTTGATAATCTCGGTCAAGGGCGCGGCTATAGTACTGAAATCCCAGAAAAAGCGGCGGTAAAACCCAGCTAGTCCATGGAAGCTCCGGACTTCGCTAACAGTTTTTGGGCTCGGCCAATCCCTGATGGCTTTGATTTTCTCTTCATCGACCTGTATTCCCTGCGAACTCACCACAAAACCTAGGAAGACAATGTTATCTGTACAAAAAGAACATTTCTTAAGATTCCCAAAGAGACGTTCTTGCCTAAGCACATCTAACACCTTTTTCAAATGTAACACATGTTCATCTAAGGTCTTGCTGTAAATTAAAATGTCATCGAAGTAAACTACCACGAAAACACCTATGAATGACCTAAGAACATGATTCATCAAACGCATGAAAGTGCTAGGTGCATTGGTGATTCCAAAAGGCATGACAAGCCACTCGTAAAGACCATGCTTAGTTTTAAAAGCCTTTTTCCATTCATCACCTTCTTTCATCCTAATCTAGTGATAACCGCTTTTTAAATCTACCTTAGAAAATATGCATGCACCATATAGCTCATCTAACATGTCATCTAGCCTAGGGATAGGATGGCGATACTAACCATGATGTTGTTGATGGCTCGGCAATCGACACACATCCTCCACGTTCCATCCTTCTTAGGCACGAGCAGCACCGGGACGGTGCATGGACTCATGCTCTCACGAATGTATCCCTTGGCCAGAAGTTCATCAACCTGTCTTTGAAGCTCCTTGGTTTCGACTGGATTGGTACGATAGGCTGGTCGGTTAGGAAGGGTGGCTCTGGGTACAAAGTCAATTTGGTGCTCAATTCCTCGGATGGGTGGTAAACCACCTGGGTCGTCTTCCGGAAAGACATCGGCGAACTCCTGCAAAACATGAGAGATCTTGCTCGTTAAGACCGGCTCAGGGTTAGTATGGCTAGCCAAAGCGTCTTTAAAGATGAGTAGAACAAAAGATTGCTTTGTAGCCAAGGCATATTTCACCTCGCTAGGCCTCACAAGAAATGATTCTTTGCTCACGGGATTTCTCTCAGAGGCCATTTCTAGGTTTTTCTCAGACTCTCCTTTTTGGTGTAACGTGCTTTGGGGGTCGCTCAAGATGTTTTTACCTTTGGAGTTTTGCTCCAGCTTGACCTGGTCAAGATAGACCTCGTGCGGTGACAAGGGTGCTAGGACAATCTTACGACCTTGGTGCTCAAAGGTGTGCTTGTTGGAATGGCCGTCATGGATCGCCTTCTTGTCGAATTGCCACGGCCATCCTAGAAGTAGATGACCGGCCTCCATGGGAAGGACATCGCAAAAGACCTCGTCCTCGTATTGTCCAATAGCTATTGGCACGGTGACTTGCTTGGTAACTTTAAGTTGTCGCTGGTTGTTGAGCCACCGTAATTATAAGGGTGAGGGTGCTTACGTGTTTCCAAACCGAGTTTATCGACCATGCTGGTACTGGCCACGTTGGTGCAACTTCCTCCATCGATTATCAGGCTGCACACTTTCCCTTGGACCAGGCACCGTGTGTAAAATAAGTTTTCCCTCTGGTCTTCCTCCTTGACTCGTTCTTGAGCTATAAGAACCCGTCGTGCCACGAGTAACTCTCCAGAAACAGCTCGCTCCTCGGTATCCTCTTCATCATAAACCGGTTCGGTCTCCTCCTCATGATCGGACACAACCTCTCCGGTGTCGAGCATAAGCATTGCTCGCTGGTTTGGACACTTATTGGCGTAGTGTCCTTTGCCCCGACACTTAAAGCACTCGATGTCACGCGTCCTGGAAGAGTTGACCTCGGTCTTGCCTGTGTTCTGGTTCGGTCTGATGTTCGTCTTTGGTTGATTGTTAGAACGCGTTGGATAGGTTGCCTTGTCGTCTCGGTAGGTCGGCCGTGAGCTGGTTCCGGGGGTATAACGACTAGTACCCTTTAGCTTGATTTGTTGTTCCACTAGAATCGCCTTGTGTAACATCTCGGCCATGTCGTTGTACTCCTGTAACTCCATCCGATCCTGCAAATCTCGATTTAGACCACTTAGAAACCTGGCCATGGTCGCGTCCTCCGGCTCAAATACATCGGCCTTGAGCATTAACCGCTCCATTTCTTGGTGATAATCCTCCACGGATTTGGTTCCTTGCGTAAGTCTCTGAAGTCTGGTATGTAGCTCTCGATGATAATGTGATGGCACGAACCGTTGTCGTCTTTTTTTTAACTACTTCTTCTTATTATTTTTTTCAGCTTTTACTCTACTTTTTTTTATAACAAATAATTATTATAACTAATATGTGAATTAATTAAGTCATTATCTTTAATATTAGTATTTTTCTTTTATTTTTAAATTACAATAATATAATAGTGTATGAATTAATTGAATCATTAATTTTAGTTTTCTTTCTATGCTGATGTGGATACTCTAAAAGGAGAGAAAACTCTCTAATTATATATAAGATTACTTCATTTCATTAATTACAAATAATTAATAAGAGTACAATACCGGAATTTATGTACTCTATTTTTAATAGAAACACAAATCACGGACCATCCAAATTTTGAATATCATAATTATTTTTGTTGAAAACAAATAGAGTACAATTCACAAAAAAATGCTAACACAATTAAATTGTTTTAAATATATATATATATATATATTATCATTGGATAAGTCAATCAGAATAATATAGAAGTTAAGATTTTCAAGTTTAACACTATAAAAATAAAAAATAGTAAACAATAATCTCTTTTACTGAGACTGGTCTTCATATTTATCGTGGACCGGAGAAAAATCAACTGAAGTTGCAAGCCTGAAATCATATGGAGTTTTTTTTATCATTATACATATATATATATATATATATATTTATAAATATTAAAATATAGGATACAATATCAAATATGGAATAAACATACCTCAACCTTGCTCTTTCCACTTTTGAGGTAAGAGGATCCTCGAGAATATCATATATGAATCTTTCCAATTCAACTATCCATTCATCTAAATACATAGAAATACTCAGTATATAGAAAAAATATACATGTAAAACTTGTAATTAATTAAAAATATCAAATAATGAGGTAGTTAATTACCTCTCTATCTAGTGAAAGAGAAAAATCGCAATACAATAATATGCCTAGAAGACCTTTTACGTTTCCTCCAAAGTTCTTCAAATTTTATTGCCAAGTTATTTCAAGCAATACATTTCAAAGATTCTCCACTGTATATTTAAATCATTTAGAACATTATTAATATACTTTAAAATTTGTAAACAATATATACATAACAGATGTTTTGAGGATAAGTTGTAAAGACCTAAAATCTTGAATTTTAAAACGAATAAGTGGACGTTGCGTGAGTGTGTCTGATGTATCGGACATAGGAACTCCTAACTGAAATTTCTGAACAAATATGACAACACCGAGAAGATCAACTGCAACAATAAAGGACTGCCTTTAAATACATGTTGGGGTTCCTTAGATAAACAATTTAAAATAAAAAGTTGTCAGAAACATACCAAGATATCTATCTGTATGAATAAATCTATATAAAATATTCATGAATTCACAAAAAGAGTATATTCATCTGGAAGACTTCGGATCAGTTGAGATCAGTTTTCTCAACAATGGTATCCTCGAGGAAATGTATATGATAGTTGTTTGATGATATACTTGGACGAATCACTCTGTCAGTAACTTCAAAATTACCAAGAAAAACCCAATCTCCTTCAACCAATTCATACTCGAATTTGTCCATTATATCATATTGAATAGTAGACAGGATGTGATTTCCCTACACGGTTTATAAAAATAAAATAATTAAGAAATACATTCCTAACACATATATACGGTAAATCTTTTCAAACCTCCAAAACTTACAAATTCATCCGCAAGAACTAACATCCGATTAGATCGATCGAAGAGAGTAAAATCATAACAATCTCTTAGTATCTGGACACAAATACGATATCCCTCGTTTGTCTTCTGAAGATCGGAAACTCTTTTACAAGGAGACATTTTTTGTTTTAATTTTTTTGTTAAGATTGAAGATGAAAGATAATAAGGAAATGAATAGTTTTCTATGTGATGGAGTAAAACGGTTATAGTTTTAATGTCGTCTTAATTGAAACTCTCGTGTAAATTTATGACAGTTGGTTGAACCAAAAAAAAATTTTAATCAAAAAATAAAGTTTAAAAATTGAATTAGGAAAAAAAAATGCTAGGGCAACATTCAAGTTCCACAGTTAAATAAAAATATGCCAAAAAAGTTCCACAAATACCGCAAAAAAAATAACGAATAGAGTTCAAACATTATCCACCCATTGGACAAATTTGTTATAAAGATAAAAAGCAATAATCAATCACCAGCAATGCATTTCTGCAATAAGTTCATCACGATTTCTTGCTTCTTCATAACTTCATCGGGATCTCTTGTTTCGGTCGCTTTTTGTTAACAGATCTTTCACCTTCATCAAAATAGTCGGGACTCTTAATTAGCTTCTTAGATGAAGGAATGAGTGAAGATCCATTCGGTGGATTCTCAAGTTCGTTAGAGCTCATAAGCACCAACGGTTGCTGAAAATATAAAACATTATTGACGTCTTAATTTACTAAACGATCAGATAAGCGAGCTTGAGAAGTCTGTAAAATTTATCTTATATATTACCTCTGATCGAGAATCCCACTCAGTCATAATATCGACATCTTGAGACCATAGTTCTACTACATACGGAGACTGGCTTCCTTTTGTATGCTCTTCTGAAACTGTTATTTTGAAAAGCATCATCAGGTTAGGAGCTTTGTCAAGCCATCAGGGAGCCCTTTTGTAAGTCATGCGCATCATTATATATAATGGATTAATATTATTTCAGAAAATGTAAATTATGCATAATGTATATAATTATTTAACAAATAACCTCATTATTTTGTTCCATTATAGACTCAGCTGAATGTCCTAACAATCTTTGAGCAGTGTCATCAAACATCAGGAAGTGGACATCAATGTCTGAATCATCAGTTACAAATAATACAATATAGTACCTACATAGTTTGAAAGGAAACAGAAGAGTGAGTTATTTAAACGTTACATGAATAAACATGTAATGTAGTGTCGGAATAAATGTATGATGGGACGAATCAATGTAATAAAAGAATGGTAGAACATTTAGCCAGTAAATCGGAGAAAGTATACATGAAATAATTATGTTATATCTGCTATATATCTTACCAAAGAAAGTCTTAATGAAATAAGTAATGTTTTCTTGGTTTTATGGGACAAATCATTGCATTACCTTGCGATGATGGTATCATATGAATAAATAGCTCCACTTTTTGCAATTGAAAAGAGGAATCCTCTTATCGTAATCTTCATCATCAGACATAATGTCATGCTCTAAAACTTTGATGTTGCAAGGTTTGCATGCCCAATAATACCACAGCTTTGAAGTGTCAACGTCTTTGACTGTTACGCATGTTACAATCTTGCTAGACTATAACAAAACCATTAATATGTATCTTGATAAATTTAAATATATTTGTACCATTTTAAAACTATAGTTCATACCACTTTTGTATCACAAATTCCAGCTATTGTCCGCCTCCTATTTTTTGCACCTAAAATTTTTTCACGGTAGTCAATAACACCACCCGAAGAAGTCGAATAACTCTGTTCAGCATGCACAATCATTTGATTGTTTTTTGGCAACCTACAAAACCGTAAACAATAATTATATAAATAAAACAATGTTAAAATGATATTAAAATTGTCATATAACATATTTTTTCTCTGAAGTCTTTCACGATTTTGACGTCAGGATCAAACAAAATTTTGGTGGAGTTGAAAGCGTTTGATATTGAAATGTCACCTATACTCGAAAACATAAAATAAGACTAATTAACAAACTAATCCAATACCAATCTCTACAAACTGTGTATATATGAATAGGGGATATAGTGATCTAACCTTTGTATTCTTTTATAGAGACAAATCGCATGACACACACAACAATAGCAGCCATATGTTTGTCAGTGTACTCAACAGTTGTTTTTGCATATTGTCCTCATAGTGTACATTTCAGTTGGACATCGCTTCAGAAATAAACATATTAGCATTCCATTGTTAAAATATTGTTATGTTTATTTTGGTATGATATCATTACTACTTACTTGGTATCCCGGAGTGTTATCATCAATTTTTCGCTGATCCCACTTTTTCCTTTAGTTTTTATAACTTCCATACTCCCAACGGTGACAATTTGCCCAATGACATCTTGAAGACAAAATATTTGTATACAATGATAAATATGTACATTATAATATAATTTTCAAAATCGCGATGATGACATACCGATGAGGACGTTTTTGTCGAGTTTGTCTTCCTTGATTGATTTGAAATCAGACAAATATTTCTCTGGCAAGTCTGATGGAAAATCATTAATCTCCTTAGCACGGGTTGTTCTGCACAAAGCGATCTTGTATGGTAATGGAGTAGTCCTAATATCACCATAGTATTCTTTAATGATGAAGCAATTAATAGAAAGTGAATTTCCTTTTACAAGGATGCCTTTATGTTTTGCGATCAATTCTTCATCAACAGTAGCGTGAATCCTAGGGCAGAATCACACATAAATAGTATTCCTATATAATCTATAGATTGATTAAAATAACAATAAACAAAATACATAAGATCGCATACAAACCTCTTCGTCAACCAATACCATTTCTATAACAAAGCCAGACTGCCTGTGCTTGACTTTCCAAAGTGAAAATATAGTAGCTCTAACTTTCTGAATTTCACTTGATTGATCTAATTTGGCAAATGGAACTATAGCAGCGGAACGTTTGCAGACTAAAACCATTTTTGTGAATGAGAATGGTAGAGTTTTAGGGTTTAGGATAGGTAGTATATATAGGGAGAGGAAGTTAATGAGAACATTTTAAAATTGATGTTAGGCGGGATTATTTTGAAAGAGAATGAAATGAAGAATATGTAAATTCGGAATGTGCGTAGAAGTAGGTATTGTTGCGGAAATATTTGAGAATCAATATATTCAAATTGATTTAATTGCCAAAACATAGAGTATTAAAATGTAAGATAAATTCTTGTTTCTTTTTGAAATATTAAGATTTCTGTATATTTTATTACATTAACTCCGGTAAATCTTGCTAATAGTTAATATAATCTTCCATTTTGGAAAAAAAATTATTTTCTTACGCGGAAAAGTTTTTAAAAACCATAATTTCAAAAATTTTACAAATGGGCTTGTATGAAGTATTGGGCCAAATGATGTTTTTAAAATACAGATAATTGGGCCGGGTCGGGTATAAAAATCTGCATGTTTATCCGTTTATGATTTTCTCCTTTTTAGTTTTTTTTAAATCAGAAAAACTTGGACAGAAATTACACATCAGCATCAGCATCCAATGAAATTGCGCAGAACTAGCGCTCTTACCATGTCACATTTGACGTGGAATAAACGTCATCATTGACGTTGGCAAATGAGCTTTTCTAAGCCAATCAAATTAAAACAAATCGGATTTTTTCATTAAACTACATTCTCATTTAATATATAGGATTTAATTTAATTATGTAATATTACAAACTTGATTGTTATGTGTTTTTATCTATGCATTTGTTATCCCTGGTTTATTATAAAACAAAAAGTGAGAGTTTCTACAGATTAGAAATGACTAATGAATCTATTAGAAAACAAAATTCTTATGAGACTGATTAGAAAACATGTCTATTTACTTGCTTATTATTTACTCTGTATTATGGGTTGAGTATAGTACGTGATCATGACTACAAAGACCCCACCAAAATTATATGGGACAAAGGCCACCATAAATGTTATTAGAGACTATGATGTAAATAGAGATAAGTGTATAATCCTATATGTAATATCTATTTAAGTAGATTAGGGTTTCGGGGTTTAGAGTTGTATATAAAGAACCTTATGGTGTGAATAATAAGGCAAGCTATTCTATTCTCTCTTTGACATGGTATCAGAGACTAAGATGTCCTAAACATTAAACCTAAACAGCGGTAACAAGGAGAATTAAGATCATCAAGTGGGAAGGGAGACAATGACTAACGAAACGAAGAAAAGTGGAGAGGATAAAGCGGAACTATTCCCGTTTTACCTTCATCCATCTGACGGGCCAGGGAATCTCATCACTACGGTGCAACTAAAGGGTAAAAATTATGAAGATTGAGCAAAGCATGTGCAGAATGCCTTGCGAACGGAAAATTCTTGGGTTCACCCTTAGGGGTGAATTCATTCATTCACCTCCTCTTATTTTAACCAATGAGAATTAGCCATGTATTATTATTTTTAAATAAAAATACAAAATTAAAATTAAAAGATTAAATACTCAATCAAATATTTTATTTAAAAGTATACATAAGTAAATAAATAATTTATATAAAGATTAGAATTTAGGATTTAAAGATTAGAATTAGGGATTAAAATTTAAAATTCCGAAAATAAAACAATTAATTATGTAAAAAGATATAATATTAAAAATAAATATAAATAAAATTTATATTATGTTTTATTTATATTATGTTTGAGTTCACGATTTCCAATTTAGAGTTTAGTTTTTCTTTATTTGAAATTCTGAAAATAAAACAACTAATTATATAAAAATACATATTTATTAAAAATAAATATAAATAAATTTTAATATTATGTTTGGATTCACTATTTTCAATTTAGGGTTTACTTTTTCTTCATTTAAAATTCCAAAAATAAAACAAATAATTATGTAAAAATATATTTTTATTAAAAATAATTCTATATATACTTTACACTATTTCTAAATTAGGGTTTAGTTTTTTTTATTAGAAAAAAATATTTAAAATGTGTTATATTGGTAGATTGCCTTAATTGATTTTATTATATGGCAGCTTCTCATTGGCTAAGGTGATAGGGGGTGAGTGAATGAATTCACCCCTAGGAGTGAATCCAAGAATTGTTCCTTGCAAACAAAGCGAAGGAATGGTTTATTGACGGGACTATCGAGAACTCACGATGGCTAAAGGTCTCGAGCAATGGAGTTGTGCACTCGATGTTGGTGGCATGGCTGATGAACACCATCGAACTGACATTGAGAACTTTTGTCTCGATAGTGGAGGATGCACAAGTGCTGTGGGAGGATTTGGAGACGACGTTATTGGCAGGGAACAGGTCAAGGGTTAGCGAACTACGAGCTGATATCGCTAACTGTCGCCAGAATGGAGATCCTGTCATGGTTTACTATGGCAAACTGACAAAGATGTGGGATGAACTGAACATCTACAGGCCTGTTCGAACTTGTAGCTGTGGGAAATTGACAAAGTAGTTAGTTGATGATCGTGATGAAGAGAGGACAAATATGTTCCTCATGGGAATTGATTCTGCTCGCTTTGGAACTGTGAGATCAGCTATTAATAGTATTGATCCACTACCTAAGCTTGTCGTCGTCTATCAACGTTTTATTCGTGAGGAGAGACAACAAACTATGCAACGCAATCGCGAGGTGACTAATGAGGCAGTGGGGTTCTCAGCTCAGCTTGGAAGACAGGCAAGGGATAAGCCGACACCACCGTCTCAGATGCGTGACAAAGACGTGACATGTACATACTGCAACAAGTATGGCCATGCACAAGCTGATTGTTTTCAGCTTATCGGGTATCCAGAATGTTTTGGTGAGAGAGGTAGCAAAGGAGGCGGAGCTCGTGGGAAATCTGGTAGAGGAGGGGTGTAGCAGGACGATATGGAAGAGGAGGTGGTCGTGTGAACGCTAATGCTGTGTTGGTGCCTCCACCCGTTCAGGCCAATGCTGGTTGGCAAGATGAGTATGATCAAGGATCTTTACCATAGTTAAGCGATGAGCAGTTGACATCCTTGATCACATTCATGAATTCACAAAAGGCAGACAACAGTGAAAAGTTACAGGGTAAGGAGAAATGTATCAAATTCATTATTGACACTGGTGCATCGCATGGTGCATCGCACCATATGACATGGAACTTGGCTTTACTACATAACGTGATAGATATAGTCCCATGCACGATTGGTTTACCAGATGGTGACTCTGCTGTGGCAACAAAACAAGGGGACTTATGTTTAGGATGAGATTTATGGATATATGTAGTTCTGTATTCAGCTGATCTCACTTGTTCTTTGATCTCTGTCGCCAAACTTTTCAAAGCTATAAAGTGTTCGATTACATTCACTGATGAAATGTGTATTTTGCAGGACCGTATCTCGAAGACGCTGATTGGAGCTGGTGAAGAGTGTGGAGGGGTCTACGTGTTTAGAGGAGTGCTAGGTCCGAAGATTCACAAGGTCGAGAGTTCATATTCGCAGAAGTTGTGGTATCAACGTTTAAGCCAGCCCTCAACTCGTGTTTTATTCTATTTACCTAGTTCTTCAGATATTGGGAAGAATGTTAGTTCAAATTGAGTTTGTGACATTTTTTTCAGGGCTAAACAAACTCGTGATACTTGTGCTGAGAGTTCAAGTAAAGCATTTGGTATTTTTGATTTAGTTCATTGTGATATATGGGGAGCTTATCGCACACTTTCCACAACGGGCGCTGCTTATTTAGTCATAGTCTTCACAAATTTCTCCACCAGAGCATTTGATGTTCCACCAAACACAATTTCATCTACATAGATTTGAACTGTGATCATCCTCTTCTTGTCCTCCTTAACAAACAGAGTGTTGTCTACACTTCCTCTCCTGTAACCTTGATTGTCGAGAAAGGAGGTGAGTCTTTCATACCATAGAGAGCCTTGTTCAGTTTGTAAACAAGCTGAGAGTATGAATAATTCTCGAACCCTTTTGGTTGCTCAACATAGACCTGTTCCTCCACAACTCCATTCGGTGCATCTTGAACTTTATTTCACAAGTTGTCCCTTATAGAAATTGAATGAATTCCAATCTTGCTACTGGAGCAAAGGTTTCATCAAAGTCCACACCCTCTACTTGAGTATGAGTATATCCCTGTGCCACAAGTCTTGTTTTGTTCCTGGTGATATTACTCGCTTCATCTCCCTTGTTTTTGAATATCCATTTAGCATGGCCAAGACCAGAGGGTTGTGGAACAAGAATCCAGATATTATTTCTTTCAAACTCCTCAAGTTCTTCTTGCATGGCCAAGATCTAGAAGTAATCTTCAAGAGCCTCCTTCACCAATTTAAGTTCAATCATTAAGACAAAATATGAGAACATAACCATTTCTCTAAAATTAATATGCTTTCCTTGGGTTCTTATTCTATCTTCAATATCCCCAATCATGTCATGTGAAGAATGATTTCTGTGAACTTGAGTTAGATTTCTCGGGATAAGTCAGACCTCTTGATTTTGCTCATCTTGATCTGTCATAAACATTTCTCTTTCTGGGTTGATCTTCCGACTTCATTCTGTTCACCACCAACCAGTTCAGAATAGATTAACCGACTGGAGACTTCCATCATCAAATACCACATTAACCGATTATATGATCATTTTGCTCTTCTTGTTGTATACTCGATACGTAACACTGTTAGATGAGTATCTAAGGAAGAAACCCTCATCACTCCTAACATCGAACTTATCCAACTGGTCTTTATCATTGAGGATATAACAGGTGCATCCAAACACATGAAAATAGCTCAAACTTGGCTTCTTTTCCTTCCAGATTTCATATGGATTCTTGTTGGTTCTTATCCTCACAAAAACCCGACTGATGACATAATAGTCTGTGTTAATAGCCTCCGCCCAGAATCTCTCAGATACTCAATTTCCATGAATCATTGTTCTTGCCATATCTTGGAGGGTTCTGTTTTTTCTCTCTACAACATCATTTTGTTGTGGTGTTCTTGGAGCAGAATACTGATGAGTGATGCCTTGAGATTCACAGAACTTATCAAACATCTGGATTGATCACTTCTAATTTGTTTGATTCATTTCTTCTCATTCTTAAGTTGCAGTGCCAGAATCCTAAAGCTTTCGACAGTCTCGGATTTATCCATGAGGAATCGAACCCATGCATATCTTGAGAAGTCATCAACCAAGACAAACACATATATTTTTCCTACAATGCTTTCAACCTGTATTGGATCCATGAGATCCATATGGAGAAGATTTCCTAAACCTTAGTGATTTGAATTTCCTGGACTTTCTTGTCTTGAAATTTGATCTGTTTGCCTTTATTACATGCACCACACACAATTTTATCAATGTGTTTGAGTTCTGGAACCCCTCTTACCAACTCTTGCTTGATTATCTTAGACATGTTTCTTGCATTCATGTGTCCAAGTCTCTCAAGCCACAAGATCGGATCGTCTTTCTCACCTTTCAAACAGACCTGCGACTGTTCACACATAAAGCAGTTGTTCCCACTGCATATTCCAAAGAGAACAATGCGGTTTTACTCATCGATGCCCAACACTTTACCCAGTTGAAGGTTACAATTAACACTTCATCACAAAGTTGGCTCACACTAAAATACACATTTTCCAGATTTGGCAACTCAGAGTCAGTCATTTCTCCTTTTCCCTTGATTTTTCCCTGTGCTCCTCCTCCAAAAGTCACTTCTCTTTCTTTGATTGGCTCAAAGTTGTTGAGATTTTCTTGATTCCATGTCATGTGCCAAGAAGCACTTCTGTCAAAATACCATTATGTGTTCAAAATAGAGGTTGATGAGGTAAAGGCCACATGATATCTCATATCTGAATTAACAATCCAAACTTGTGAGTTTTTCGTGTAGTTTGAATACTTCCAAAAAAACCATTCATTGCCTCATCCTTTCCTCCACTCTATCAGCAAATCTGTAGCAATGTCTTTTGATGTGTTCAATCTTTCTACAGCAGAAACTACCTTGATACTGAGCAGATCTCTAGTGAGTGCTGGTAAACCTAACTCCATTCTCCAGCGGAGGGATATTATAACCAACACCTCCTCGAGACTTGTGTTTTGCTGAAGCAGAATTTTGTTTCTTCCCACTGGTTTGAACTCCACTATTTTCACCCTTGATAAACGAAGTCTTACACTCGTTTGACCCCCACTGTACCCAAGACATTTTCAACTCATCCAGACGAGAGTATTTCTTTCAGATCACGAGTTCCACTGTTCAACATGTGAATCTTCTTTCGAGTATCTGCCAGCTCCTGAGTAAGGGCTCTATTTTTATCTATTTCAGCGTCCAAGGCCTCAATGGATCCTTTGTTCCGAGATTACAGATTCACTTTTTCTTCCAACAAACTGACTTTTTCCTTGCCAAGCAGTGATAACACCGTATTTGTACTCATTTTCACCATTGATTTCAAATGCTTTTTCAAAGATTTTACTCAGTTTTAGGAAATTTTATGATAATTTCTATTTATTTGTAGTTTCAAGGCTCTTTTCAGGAAACTTAGGGATAATGATGGCAAAATGGAAGAAATTCACTTTTTCAACTCAGAGTCAGACCGTCAGAAGTTCAGCCTCAAATGAAGACTTTCTCACCGTCCGATCCAACTCAAATTTGGAGAATATCAAGACGAGACAGCCATCTTTCCATAGCACTTTACATCACAAAGATCCAACGGTGCAATCAAAAGATACATGGAGAACAAGTTGACACAATTCACCGGCCCCGGAAGACTCTCACCTGCGGAAAAACCATGTTTTACCTGCCCTGGAAGACTCTCACCCCCGGTGGACCTAAGGACGAGCCACAATGCCCAATATCAAAGCCCAATTCGTCATTCCTCTTTAGAGAAGCCCTAAATGAGACCTGGAAGATCCTAGGACCTATAAATACATTTTTTAGCAGTTTTAAACGGGTGTGTGCTCCTGTAATGAGATTTTGAGCCACCAAACTTTGTTTTTCTAGGGTTAGGCAATGGAGATGGGGATTTTTCCCCAGATCCATTGTTCTTTCTCCTTTCTATCTTATTAACTTTTCTGTTTCATTCTTTTGCATTCTTCTATGTCTTTTATCATTCCTTGCATCATGTAGATTTGTCTGAAGATTTCGATAGACACACATATCGATTAGGATTTCTAAATTTCTAAACCATATTCTGGATTTCATCTCTTCTAAGTTGTTCAAATTGCATGAGAGTAGATTCATGACCTATTCTCTGAGTCTAGGATCGATCAGAGCCACGAGAGTGTTGTATCAGATCATACATACCTAGCTTCAGAAGAACATAGTCAAAATAGGAGTCGAGAGCTGCCTATAGAGAAGATGTGAGCAGACGAATTCAATGTCTAATGCATGATCTTATTTCTGACATGAGAGTGAGAGTTAATTGTCAGATCTAAGTGATTAGCTGATTAAGATGGCGAGAGTTGGTTAACCATACACATGTCTATTCTAGTTCCATGCAGATCCCAGAAACAGATGAAGATAAATTGCCTGGAAGCTAATTGGAAATGCCACCATACATCGATTAGAGTAAACCGGACAAGTCTAAATCGCCACCTATGAGTTTTAGAGTCTATAGTTTGAGCCGATATGCTTGAGATATTCTTTTTAACAATTCATATGCATTGCATCTTATTTCTTGTGAATATTAGATTAGGTTTAGTTTAGGATTCTTAACCAAAAACCCCAAAAACCCCATGAGTTTATGACTTTGCTTACTTTCCCAGTTTTTGTTTCTCGCAGATTAGACATCCTCCCTGTGGATCGACACCCTTAGTCCTACAAACGTACATATGTGCACTTGCAGACACTAGGGTTTTATAAATTTAAAACTTTTTGAGAACCAGCAAGCTTGTTAAAAACAAACCTTAGGCGTGCAAGCCCATCAAACACCAATCAATTCTCATACAATTTCTGAAACTCAGTTTTAGCATCAACCACAGAATCATCTTCTGCTTCACTCTCAGATGAGTTCTCTTCTTTTTTTAGATCTACCTCTGATTCATATCTAGCCTCTTCTACATCCATATCCGATTCACTGTCTGAAGAGTCACCAAGCTCGTCAATCGTTACCAAGAAAGCTACATACCCAGCAACTTCATCTGAGTCATCATCTTCATCTTCAGAATCAGTCTCACTCATGTCGATAAGAGATTTTTCTTTTTTATTCTGACCTCCAACACATTCAGCTTTAGTGTGACCATACCCATTGCATTCAAAACACTTGAGTTCTCTTCTCTTCAAGGAGGGGCAGTCAGCTTTGAAATGACCATATCCCTGACATTCATGACATTCTTATCACTTATTTTCACACTTTTCCCTTCATTTTTCTGAGTTCGGGAGAAAGGTTTTTTGCTTCTCCGCTCAACCCTTTTTAAAGCTCTGCTGAAGTTCTTTCCCATCAACTGCATCTCATTTTTAAGATCCTGAATCTCCTGTTTCTCCTCAACCACAAGAGTAATTCCCTTCGAACTGCTTGCCTTGTTTGCAGTAATTTCCATTTCATAAGCTTGCAGGTGACCAACCACTTCATCGAAGTCAATGTTATCAGTGTCAAGAGCCATTCCCATTGTTGTTTTCTTGGTTTTGAACTTGGGAGGGAGACTTCGCAAAAGCTTCTTCACAAGCTTCTTATCCTTGTACTTCTTTCCCATATTATGAGCTTCATTTGCAATGGCACTGAGATTTCCACTAAACTCCTCAATAGACTATGTTTCTTCCATCCTCATGGTTTCAAACCTCATCACGAGCATGTGAAGCCTGGATCTTTTTAAATTTGAGGTACCTTCATAGGCTTTCTTCAGTTTATCCCTAGTTTCCTTAGCCGATTCACAGCACTGAATCCTTTTGAACTGGTTTTGATTCACAGCATTGAAAATACCCGATAAAGCCTTTGCATTGTACTTTGCCATGCTGTTTTCGTCATCTGTCTATATAGATTTATCCTTTGGAACATCTAAGCCATCCTCACCCTTAGCCGTGGGAGAGATCCAGCCACTCTCAACTACAGTCCAATCATCCTCGTTGATTCCTCTGATGAGAGCTCTCATCTTCATCTTCCAGTGACCATAGTTTCCTTATAGGATTTTGGTGCAGAGACACCAGCTCCTTAGCATCCATCTTTCCGCAGAATCTTCACATGTTGTAAAGCTACAACTTGGTTCAGATGCCCGCACTAATACCAATTGAAAAAGCAGATGGACCGACAATACTATCTCTAAACTCCAGCATACCAAATTCTTCTTTTTATTAGGAATTTATAAGATGTTTATATACAACACTCCAGCCTAAGACATTTTGTTAGTTGGTGACCAATCAATTTCTAACTACCTTAAACACTAGAAACACACTTAATGCTCTTTCTATGTTTCTCTCACCAATCTGCACTAAATGCATTCTCAGTTATACTTTGGAAGCTAAACATTAACTTTCAGATCTTAACAGAACCGTTCCTGAGTAGAAGCTTATGAAGCATGTGCTTCAAAGCCGATAAACTTAAACATATTTTGAGGGCCAATTTCTCAAACGATAAGTTAGTGCTGGCGGTTAGAACGTGTTTTTACATTCAACAGGTGATCAGTTCAAACCTCTGTAACTCTAATGTGTGTTTTTTTCTTAATCTTTTTTTATAATTAAACTATTAAAAAGGCTGCATGTGTACCTTTTCTATTTTATTTCGGCACTTTATTTTTATTTCTTTTATCTTTTGATTTTAATAAAAGTAATTACATAACTCTACACTGTTTTTTTAACCCTCTTTTGTCTATAGTTCTTATAGTTTTTACAATCCTATTGGTGTATTTCTATGGATTCTATTTATAAGTTATATAGTGATAAAGGATTAGAAAGTTGAACTGTCATATTTTAGAAATAATGTATTGATATTTATTCTTGTTTCGTTTAACATTAGTGTTTTTTTGTAAGTTAATTTTTTATATAAAAGATTTAGGGGCCAAAAAAATTTCCCTCTTCTAGCCTGACAAATCTCAGGACCGGTTCTGGATTTTAAACGGCTAACCTCTCATAAACCTTCTTACTACTTATTTATAGGAGAAAGTAAAAATTTCCTAGGTTAGATAATTGATCCATATAAAACCACCTTGACAACACTTGCCATGTCATTAAAAACTTCTAGCTCAGCAGTCTTCTTGACCCAATATCTCCGAGGTTGTTCCAACAGAGGACTGCAGACTTTTCTTCTTTTTTCTTCAGCAGTTCCACAAACACAGCTACACTTTCACAGTAGATGTCGTAGAAGAAACAAGTTCTCTTTGCAAATACCTAGAAATTTTAGGGGTTGTTTCCTTTTCAATGTAATCCTATTTTGTTTAAATTCAAAAAAAAACTGTAAATTTCCATGAAACTGTAAAAGTATAATATTCATTAAGCTCGATTTAATTCTTGTAAATAATTAGGGTTTAGTATTTGAATGTGTGAAATTGATTGTAATGGCAACATTTGCATAAACTTCCGACTCCATATGTGATTTACTATTTCTAGCATTACGGTGATGACTGATACTTTGGCGATAGCAACGAAAGAATGTATCCTAACACACACATACACGCACAAAAAGAAAAGAAAAAAGAGACAGATCACTAGTCTCCACAAATATGAGAAGATAATTTGCTCTGCAAAGTTGACAAAAGATTTTGGTCTAGTTCCTAAGAATTTCTAGACTGCGGATTTTAGATTTATTTAATTTAATAAGAAAATTATCCGTTTTTACCCAAGTTGAAACAAGATATCTTTCAATCAACGACCAACCACTGCCGAAATAATCTTTCAACGTTAGTAATTCATTACGGTTATGACCCAAAATTCGTTGATCAATAGAATATATTTTTTTCTGTCATTCCGAAGAAATGTTCATGTGTGAACCCCGTTAACATTTGTCCAAATATTTACGCTGTTCGATTATTGCAAAAACCTCACGGTTTTCCTCACGCAAGTGTTGCAGAACAGAACACAGATCTTCAGCTTCCAACGATAGTTATCATACTGAAATGATCATTGGCTTTCCCTAAAGCCCATAAAAATAACTAAGAAACATACCACGGGGATAAATGATAAACCAAAGCAAAGTAAGGATATTGATTCACTGAAGATGTACGGCATAATTAAAACAAAGCTCTAGAGGATGAGTGGATATTGAATCAATGAAGAGGTAAGGCATAAGTAAAACAAAGCTCTAGAGAATGAGTGGCAAACTTGAGACTAGTCATCTTTTTGAAGATGTCATGTCGTGTGAGCTATGAATTGAATAAATTTGGAAACAATTTGAGTGTATCCGACACCGTGTGAAATTACAAGGTCCATTTTAAGTTGTGAGTAGAACCGTGTTCAAGGGTTAAGAAGGAGGCCCTTGACATATTCAGAATCATTGAGAGACATTAGGTCTCCAAGATTTTCCATTCGTAACTCATAAGCTAAGATCTTGAGAGGCCTTTTAACAAAAATAAAATAAAAACAAATATATAAAAAAAACTAAGATCTTGAGAGTGGAACATTAAAGGAGTGTCTCAGAGTTACATAAACTTGTGTTTGTGTAAGGTTAAGTTAAAAGATTTATAGTGGATAAAACACTGAACTTGGTGTTTTTCAAGTCATTAAAAACGGTGTATTCTTTGATTTCTCTACACTTACATTTTCAAGGTTTCGAGGTTTTAAGCTATTTTGTTGATAAAATAGAGTAACTAAACCCTCATTTATTAATATGTTGTATTAAAAGATCCCGCTCTGATGTTTTAAAATGATGTTAGTTTAAACTTTTAAAAATGATGATATAAAAATAAACCTAAAGTCCTAAAGACTAAAGTGTTTTTTACTGGAAACATCCGAGTTTTCTGAATATGTAAAGACAGAACTAAGCAGATAATGTCTAAGACATGTCTTCCTAAAAAAAGTTGGTTGGTATGAATGAGGAATGTAAAGCTATGGTTAATTAGAAAAAAAAATGAAATGTGCAGATAATTGTATGATTGATTGATTGGTTGGCTGGTTAAATAATAATTAATATTAGCTCAACAGTCCCAATCCAATAATTACATTTAGTAGTCTTTATCCAATAAAATTATGGGCCTTCCCTTGGTCGGATCTCACATGGTCGCTTCATGGAGCATAACTAACCTTTTCCACTTTTCTTTACAGAGCTTCAGAACAACTCAGATTAGTTCCCCCCCCCAAAAAAAAAAATAACACAACTCAGATTAGTTAAAAGGAAAAACAACGCAGATTCATACATCTTTAAACACACTGTGATAGCTCAAATTCTTATTTTCTGCCGACATTTATGGAAAACAATAATCTTTGTTAATTTTTTTTTTTATTCTCGAACCCATCATGTTTCAAAACATTCATATTTACGAGAATATTACTTTCAGAATAATTTCATTTTATTCTTGAAGCCATTATACTGATTTCTTAACATATAAATTTGATTTCAGAATATACATATTTATATGAAAATATACTAACATCCTGAAGATGTGCAAATATGCCCTTTTTCGCCAGAATCTAAGTTTTTATTTACTAAGAGAACCAACTTTTTGTTCCCTACTTTTTACCCAAAAGCAATGGCGTTCTAGTAATTTAATCCAAAAATGAAGGGCTAGAACCAACATATAAACCACTCTTGACAATAATACACACTTCTTGGCCCAACACAACACAAAACAAGAAGAAAGAAAACAAGTCTTGAAAATGGTTTCGTTGCGGCAAAAGAAGAAGCAAAATCCAGCAAAGCGAGCATGGAAAAGCTTCACAAACATGGTCAGATCCAAGTTCAGAGACATCGAGATCGCTGCATCGGTCAGAGAATCAACGGCTCGTGTCCTCCGATTCCTCTCTCACCGACTCATCGTGCCTTTCAGAACAAGGTACCTCGAAAACACTAGCTATACAGACAAATACTACATCCGAAGCAATCAAACTTCTCAGCGGTTTCTCAACTTCTTCTCTCGACGTCCTCTCGCCAAAACAAAGCGTCGTCACAATGAATACGGTGACAGTTACTCTCAATTCTATCAATATCAAAGCCAATCACGCATCGAGGAGAGTAGCAGGAGTGAGAAAAACGAGAAAGCTGTGGGAAGAAAAGAGGAGACAAGAGGAGAAGAAGATGAGGGGATGCCGGAAATCGCTGATTCGATGGAAGATGCTTGGAAGAGAGTGGTGGCTGCGTCTCCTCATTTGAGGGTTGACGAGAGAGCCGACGAGTTCATCTACAAGTTTAGAGAAAGTATGAAGATGGAGAAGGAGAGGTCTTTTCTTGAGTTCCAAGAAAGGTTAAAACGAAGTGCTTGAATTCTTGATTGATCAATCATGGATTCATGTGTGTTCTTAAATCTTAGTTGTTCGTCTTTTGATTTTTTTTTTTTTGATGAACTTTTGCTTTCTTCTGCTCCTTTCTTCTTTCTTAAAATTTGGAAAATTCTAAGTGTTAACGAAAAAAAATACATTTTTATTTTTCTTGATATAATGTGAATACATATGGCTTACCACTCTAAAACTCATTAATGTAAAAACATTTTTATTCTTCTTGTTCTTCTAATTCTTCTATTATTACTTCAATACAAACATGTCTGTTTTCGTGTCAAACTTTATGTAATTGTTGGCAAAAGGTGATTTTTATTATATTAATACAAAGATGCAAAAAGGGAAAGAACAACTAAGTTGGACCCAGAAGAGCAAATTCTATTTTAAGCTTCCATTACAAATGATGAATCATGGTGATGCATGCCAACCAATTCCACTCTTCACATTCCTATAACTGCTTTCTCTCATCCAGCAATGAATTAAAAATGGGCTATGGACTCTCAAGACTAATGTTTTCCAAGAACTATTTGATAAAACTCTCATTCCAACTTCACATTAATTGAGATGATACAAAGCTGCAATAGTAGTTCCTAGATCTAATTTTGTTCTGTTCTCGGATGCAAATAAAAATTTACAACCTGATTAGTTTCTTACTGTTTCAGGTACCAAACAGAAAAAAAAAAGTCTTAGATGAGTGAACCGGGTGTGTACAAACTCATATCCGGATCATCTTCGTCGTCATAATCTGGTTCTGTAGATGGTCTACTTCTCTTTGCCTCTCTTGCCACTGCTTGTCCTCTCCCTTTCTTCGGTTTTCCCCTGTAATTGAACCACAATGGTCAAACCAAAAACATGTAATCCGATACAGACATGTTATGTATGAACAAGGTCAAAGAAACTAACTGTCCCGTGGATAATCCACCCTTGGATCTCCCTGGCCCCAATTCAGCTCGTCCATCTATAATATCAAGAGATAAAATGTGTGAGAAACTGATCTGTCATTAGGAAGAGTGAATTCTGCGTAGTTGTAGTTGCATTGTTTACCTTCTCTTCCAACACCAAGTTCTTCAGCCTGAATACATATCAGGAAGATCAACATACCAGTCTATAAACTTCGGTTTATTGTAAGCATCAACTTGAAAAGAAAAAACGAAAAACAAAACCTTTTCCACTACTTAAGCCAACCAATTCTGACTAAAGAAAATAGAGTGATAAATTAACAAAAGACAGGCCTTTCACATCTAGATTGTTCAGCTTTTAACGCTAGTTTGAATCTGCTAGAGATGTTAGCTATGTGGTAACTGACCATATCTTATGAAATACTCTATCCTCAAGCCAAACTCTATATACGAAACATCAGCTCTTTTGGCGGTGATTCTATTGCCAACCAACGCAAGAAAGCAAAAAAAAAAAAAACGTATTTGAATACGAGAGATTGTAATAAAGATTGTATAAAAACATACAGCCGGTGACGTGACTGAGGACAATGAGAAGACTCTGTCTTCAGGTTGAAACTTCCTTGACCTCTTAGCACTACAAAATGGGATCATATCAAAGTCAATCAATCAATCACTCCACACAATGCTAAACCCTGAGAAGCTTATACATTTATCGTGAAAGGAACAGCAATCAATTAGCAATAATCAGTGCTACACAGAACAAATTTTGAGTCTATACTGAGAAATTTGTCTATTGATACATATTTCACTTAGAAATGATGATCAACAAGTGTTTGAAGCTGCAAACAGAACATTTTCGAGTTTCAATTTTTCCTCTACAAAGCGAGAGAAGAAGAAGAGAACGAGAGACCTAGCAGAACTTTTCGAAGAAGACAGGAACCCTTCAAAGCCCTTCAACGCATTTCCTATATGACTCGATTCTTGAAGATAGCTTGTCTCCAATTCATAAACCTAAGGATACAAAGAACCTTAAGATTTTTCTCTCCAGTACGGGCACTAAGTCATGATTTCTCTATGAAATCGACAAATTCCAAGTTTCGAATTTACATTGCTCGAGAGACCTTTTGAACCCTAACCTGTTTCTCGATGCTCCGTAACTCTTGCCGGAGCTTCTCTCGCTTGTTCAAAAGAGAAGTGAGCATCGCACCAGGATCCGCCGAACTTTTTTGCCCTAAGGACATTCCGGTGGATTTTTTTCCCCCAAATCAATCAGCTTTTGCCCAATCCGGAGATGGGTTTTCGATAAAATTCGACGCCGGACCTGATTTGAGTCGATTATGACGGAGATGATTGTGTGGGGATACCACCAATTGGGGATTTTTAACGGTTAACGTCGGGTTCCAATGTTTCTTGGGGAAATTCAATCTCGCGAAATTGGACGTTTTTTTCTTTAAGTGTATTACGTTTTTTATTTTAATCCTTTTTTAGGAAATCCCATCGTGAATTATATATTTTTCAGTAAACTTACTTAAAATAAAATAAAATTTCGAGAATATGTATATATATTTTTTTCTTAGAGAATGAATTGCAGGTATTTTTAATCGATACACAATTTTTTTATGAAAAAAAAAACCTTTTTAAGAAATTATTATCTATTAAAACATTTTCCTAAAATTCGTTTTTTTTGTTTCGACTCCTAAAATTCGTTTAAATATGGAGGAATAGCAGAAGAAGAAGAGGTGTTGTTCGGTGATGCGATTAATATTCTGCTTCAAAGCAAGGATAAAGTTTTGAACAATTTATCAGAACATGAACAAACTTGAAGCGTATATCTTGATAAATTCGGTCCAAGACATTTCTTGATCCGAAAACAATTTATTACAAGTTCTATACGACAATAGACGTATTTTTAATAGTGAATTATTTTTTATAATGAAATATTTTGAGATAGATTCTTTTTCTTAACGCTTTGCTACACCCTTATAAACATTTGAAAGCATAAAACAAATGATGAAAACAACAAAGATTCAACTTTATTATTCGAAAGAAATAGACTTTTTATTTAATGTGTTCCATAAAGAACATACTTATTGCAAAAACTAAACTTCAGCAAACAGATCACGCAAGATAAGAGACAATCTTTGAAACTTTGCTGTAGAAACTCCAATCGGGATGAGAAGAATCAATCATTGACTGACCAAAAGAATGCTCTTTTATATATGCCTGAACATCCGATGCATTCGCCAGATCATCCAAGTAAGCACAGAATTTTCTTTCTGGATCTAACAGAATCAAACCAAACCAATCATAACCAAAAATGATTGCTAAAGGTAAAGAGATAAACATGGAATATTCAACTGATGTCATACCAAGAAGATCATCTTTTTTATCATTAGCATCATAACTGAATGGGAACAAACCAGTATGATCCTGCATGCATGGGGAAATTAAAGATCAATAAAAGTTGGAAGAATTAAACGATTAAAAGCGCCACTAAAGAAATTCAAGTATTTTACAGGATTAAGAAGAGCTTTGTATGGCTCTTCATCAATGAAGATGGTGTTTGAAGCAGAGAACCCTTGAAAGCACTTGAACACTTTAGAGAGATCCTTGAAGAACATAGGTTTAGCACCGTTCTCTAGTGTCTTAAATCCACTGTCCGTACACTTTTCTTGATCCTATATATCAGAAAGTTTATATCATAAATACACACGCACACATATACATTGATACATATATATATAGATATATATATATATAATAAGTCTTACCCAAACAAAAAGAAGCTTTTCTTTGAGATCTTTGAGAACGATGTTTAGAACTGTATCAACATTTCTCCTACCAATCAAAGCCATGAAATCAAACCAACGTAATATATTTGAATATGCCAAAAATAAATAACATGTTTCCAAAATAGATGAAAATGAAGAGACTAACTCGCAAGCAGAGGACCAAATCCCAACTTCGTATCTCTCAAGACAGAACTTCATAAACTCTTCAGCAAATGGCCTCTTATACACTAAACAACAAAACAAACATAATTAAGCTAATGATATAAGAACATGAAAATTAGTAAATCATTGTAATAAAAATAAGAATGAAATATTACCAAGATTTGGCCCACATGAAGCATCTGGCGTACGGTTCTTAGGCTTTTTACACATATTTTTTATATGAACTCTGTGTAGAAGTAGACCATTCAGACTTAAGACCATTAGTTTCTTCTTCTGCTTCTTGGGTCCCAAAGTAAGCTTGTCCAATATCGTACTCAGGTCTGTCGTCTGCTCATCTGAAGCTGTGTCACCTGAGTGCTCATCGTCGCTGTCGTCGGATGCAATGATGATCTTCTTGTTCTTTTCTTCCGCCATTGGTATTCTGCTTATGATCGTCGATAGTAACAAGGTATATTTATATTAAAAGGGTTTAGTCATTAATTAAGGTGGTGGCGATTGGCGATTTAGCTTCACGAGGCGTTTTTCTTCATGTGACTCTTTGGATACTGATATTCTTCGATTTTCATATTTTTCTGTTCTTGAATATTCATTCATTAATGGGAAAAACAAACAAACTGGAAATTAAGTGAGTAACCATTAATAAACTTATATCCCCAACTATTAACGCGTCTAAAGAGAGAATTTATGATTATGTTTCTATGAATAATTATTAGTTTCTATTTTCTTTTTCGATGGTATAGTTTTCATTTAGTTTGATCAATTGTATAGTTTCCTTTTTCGATTATTATATGTGGACTATATTGAGATTAAAAACATACAGTAGTTAACACTTTGACAATGCTTCATGCTCTAAGTGCAAACTATAACTATTGATTCATGCTTGCTATATAAATTTTTTATATTTATTAAATTTTCGTGTGCGATCTAAAACTGGTAGATCCAGATATCAAAAGTCAATCTCATAAGCAATTTCATAAGAATAAACAAAGATTAATTAGGTGGGATCATGGGATGTCAAAATTGTAGAGACAAATGAAGTAAAGATAATAATATGACTTAACTTATTTTTTGGATAATTTTTTCATTTATTTTAACTATACCAAAACGTATCTCTAATGTGAAATTATAATTTCTTAAATAGATGTTAAGAGTTTTATTCTGTAAATGACAATCATATGATAAAAGCAAACGTTATTCACATTGAAACATAAGGCTGGGCAAAATATCCGTTATATTTGCTTCGATCCGTTATCCGTTTCGATTCGATCCGAAAAATCCGGATATCCGTAATTTTATGGAACAAAGCAAATATTAAAATTCAATATCCGTTAAAACGGAGCAAATCACAAATACTAAAAAAAATTAAGACGGATATCCGCTCCGCTTCGGTATAAATATATATGTATATATAGATAGATAATAATTCATATAAAATGTATAATTATTATATATAAATGTATAAAATTTTTGTGAGTTTTTTGTTTATAAATTTGATTATTATAAATATTAAAACTTAATAAGTTAACAAAAAATATTTTTTAAAAGAAAATATTATCATTTTTAGCTAAATTTTGATTTTTAAAAATTTTATTTTAAATATATTATTATTTAAATATTTTTATGGGGCGGATCGGATATCCGACAAATATTTAGATTTTTAGTGGATATCCGAAAAACGGATATCCGGATAGTTACGAAACGGATACAGATCGAAAACATGATTATCCGGACGGAGCGGAGCGGATCACGGATATCCTCAAAATCCAGGATATCCGCTCCGCCCAACCTTATTGAAACATATACAAATCCAACCTGGACCACCTCAAAATCGAAAACCTAAAGAAAAATGAAATTCTATGACTCTAATTAGTAATAAAAATATTTAAGTTTATATAAATTGTTCTATTGTTACCAATTGAAGGTAACATATTAATGTTTCTTTTGACTATTTAAAAATTAGAAAATATTTTATCAAAATTAATTAAAATTTAATTATTAAAACGCTAAAAACAAATCCAACAAAAGAAATATGCATGTATGTGTAGGTACTCACATAGTACAGTATTATAAATATTTTGAAAACGCATACTCATATGATCCGGAAAAAACAAACAAGTTTTTAAATGGTTTAAGAAAGGAGGAGAAGAACAAGAAGAAGATCGAGGAGAAGAAATGGTTTAAAAGGTTCAACAACAACAAAATGGTTTAGGTAAGAAGTTGTATAGATTTTTTAAATAGGTGCAAAACAGTAAAATTATTTTATCCTCGTCGTGCGTTCCACACGAGTCGTTTTCAAGAGCAATATTTTTTTTAGATGATACTTCTTTTTTTTTTGCTTAGACGATACACTTCACAAATTGTTATTTTATGTTGGATATGTTACAAAAGTCAGAAAAATCAGCAACTTACAAAGTCAAACATTGTAGCGATAGATGAAAACGTGAGTAAATTTGTAGAGTCCGCTTTCACTATTTATGCATAATAACTCAAACTTTTTACGTCTATATATACGAAGGAAATTCTTCGATTATAAACACACAAAAAAACATTTTCATTCTCAATAACATCCTCCTCTCTCTCTTACTCTCTCGCTCTCTCTTTTACGAGTATCCTGTTCTTTGCGGGTATAAATTTTTTGTTTTTTATTATATTTATCTATATAATAAATTATACATATTATTATAACACGTTATTAGCATGATAACTCTACGTTATAGCTAAATATATATTCATAATATATACACTACTATCATAGGCGGTATGTCGCTTGTATAACTATTTATTATTTTCAGTGGATGTTTAACACACCACTATTATTTAATATTATAATGAGCGGTTTGTCTCGCCTTGTTATCATTTTATTATTTTATATCATGGTTGCTAAATGCACCATAGTTATTTATTTTTATTAATATTACAATGGCCGACTGTGTCGCCTCGTAATTTAGTTACTAGATAAATGTGGATGACTATGTCACCATAATATTACTGTTAAATATATGTTTATATAATGGTTGTTATATAAGTAGGTTCTGCCACCTGTATATAAACCTTATGTCTAAAAATTAATAGGTTTAACTGATTGTTTATTAAAATATTCGGATTAATTTTTTTCTTCAATTATTTTCTCACCAACGGTCACAAAGAAAATCTTTCAAAATTTTTCACTTTTTCAAACGGCTATGAACAGTGTTTTTCAATCTATAAATATACTTATCCTTCATTCATTCATTTCACTCAAACATCATATCTTCCCTCAAATATTTTTCGGTTTTCATTCCATAAGAAAGATGATTCGTTTGTTATTGATTTTAAGCGCGATTGTAATTTTTGCTTCTATTTATGGTCTCTCCGCTGGAGAATTTACTCCCGAAGAGTATACCACAACTGTTATGTTACTTTTTTATGCAATATTCTTCTTTGTAATTGCTTTAGTTATTCATGTAAACGGTTCGTTTTAATGTAAAACATTATTATCTTACTAATAATATTTTTGCATTCATGTTTTAGAAATGGCAAACATTGAGAAGCTTAAGTTCCCGGCTCTCAGAATAACTGGAGCAAACTACATAGCATGGATCACCAATGCGGAACTTTATCTAGAGTCGAAAAAGTTAACCGACACCATAAAAGAAGAAAATGAATCGTCTGCCCATGATAAGGCAACAGCGATCATTTTCCTGAGGAAACATCTAGAAGAAAATGTGACGCACGACTATGCGCACATAAAAGATCCAGCAGAGCTCTGGCAAGCTCTTAAAGAAAGGTTTGACAACCAGAGGGAAATAGACCTCCCCCATGCTCTTGAAGAGTGGAAAAACTTGAGGTTTCAAGATTTTGAAAAGGTTGAGGATTATAATTTTGCTATTCTGAGAATTGTCTCACAACTGAAATATTGTGGTAAACCCGTCACCGATGCAGAAATGCTCGAAAAGACGTACCTTACATTTCATAAGGAACATCGTATCCTACAAGAAATGTATAGGAATCGTGGGTATACAAGATTCTCTGAATTGATTGTGACACTCATATTAGCAGAGAAGAATAATGAACTTCTCATCAGAAACCACAATTCTCGACCTACGGGAACCAAAGCATTTCCTGAAGCAAATGCGATGGTTATAGGAAAACCAGAAAGGAAAAGTCAAACCAATAAGGGTCGTGGCCGTCGATTTAATTGTGGACGAGGTAGGACTTACAACCCAAAAGGGAGGAACTCATACAAGTGGGTTCGGTCTGAACAAACTTCAAAGGGGAAAGAACCCCAAACGAATATCACCCAGAAGCGTGAGGATGTATGTTACAGATGCGGGTCCAAAGGACATTGGTCTCGTACCTGTCGAACCCCTCCACATCTTTGTAAGTTGTTCCAAGAGTCTGTCAAAGGCAAAGGGAAAGAAGTGAACCTCACGGAACACTTCGAGGGTACATCATACCTCGACTCCTCCGAATTTGCGGATGATTTCGACGAGACCGCTGTAGCGGATAACTGAATTGCTTGTAGTGAGACTACTGAATAGTCTCCGCTAATGCCATGTATAATTATTACATTTCTGTTTTGAAAGGAATAATGTTGAGTCTCTCAACAACCTATTGTATAATTATTACGTTTTCAGTTTTAAAATATATAGTGTTATTTTTACAACAATGTATAATTATTGTATGCTTTCCTATGAATGAAATTTATGTTTTCTTCATTAATTTTTATGTTAATTACAGAGATGGATCATATTAAAGATGGAACAACATCCAAGGAAAATGTTCGAGAAATCTGTATACCAGATAGTGGAACAACACACACTATCTTGAGAAAGAAAAAAATATTTCTCTAATTTGAAACCGACAAAGATTATTGTCAATACAATATCGGGTCCCGCAGACTTGATTGAAGGAACAGGTAAAGCCAACTTTACGTTGCCTAATGGAACAAAATTTTCCATCAATAATGCCTTGTATTCTCCAAATTCAAAAAGAAATTTGTTAAGTTTCAAAGACATATACCGTCAAGGATATGACACTCAGTCTGTAACTGAGAATGGAAAGAAGTATATGTATGTAACTTCTGATAACTTAGGCAAAAGACTTATATTGGAAAAGTTTCCAGAATTCCCTTCCGGTTTGCATCATACTTATATAGATGCAATAGAATCGCATCTCGTGACAAAACGAAATCCAGAAGATTTAACATTGTGGCATGATCGCCTCGGTCACCCAGGAACATCAATGATGCGAAAAATTATAGAAAGCTCACATGGTCATTCGATGAAAATCCAGGAGATACATCTGAGAAATAAAATGACATGTGCTGCATGTTCTCTTGGTAAATTGATTATAAGGCCATCGCCAACCAAAATTAATAATGAATCACCAAAGTTCCTTGAACGAATTCAAGGGGATATTTGTGGACCAATACATCCATCATGTGGACCATTCCATTATTTTATGGTATTAATTGATGCATCCAGCAGATGGTCACATGTTTGTCTATTATCATCTCGAAATATGGTATTTGCAAGATACTCAGATAATAAAACTGCGAGCTCAGTTTCCTGATTATCCCATTAAGAGTGTTAGATTAGACAACGCTGGTGAATTCACATCCCAAGCATTCAATGATTACTGTATGGTAATAGGAATTGAAGTTGAACATTCTGTGGCTCATGTCCATACACAAAATGGATTGGCTGAATCTAAGCGTCTGCAACTGATTGCAAGGCCATTGATTATGAAATCAAAACTCCCAACATATGTATGGGGGCATGCTATTTTGCATGCAGAAGCACTCATTCGGATAAGACCAAGTGCGTACCATAAGTACTCCACGTTACAATTAGCATTTGGTCGAGAACCAAATATTTCCCATCTAAGGATCTTTGGTTGTGCGGTTTACGTGCCTATAGCGCCACCGCAACGAACAAAGATGGGACCACAAAGACGGTTGGGAATATATATTGGATATGATTCTCCATCTATTATATGATACCTAGAACCACTGACTGGTGATGTTTTTACGGCACGATTTGCCGATTGTCACTTTGATGAGAAAGTATTCCCGGTTCTAGGGGGAGAAAATAAGGGTGTAGGAAAGGATATCAAATGGAGTGTACCATCTCTGTTACACCTTGATCCTCCCACTAAACAGTCAGAACTAGAAGTTCGACGAATTATGCATTTGCAGAGTATAGCAAACCAGCTACCTGATGCATTTGCAGATACCAAGACGGTTACTAAATCACATATACTAGCTGCAAATACTCCTGCTCGTATTGATATACCACAAGAACGTGGAAAAGCAGATGATACACGTGAGTCTAGAACACGCTTGAAGCGTGGTAGACCTGTCGGTTCTAAGAACAAAAATCCTAGAAAACGAAAGGAGACTGAAATGCATAATACTCCCAAAATAGCAGAAAGTATTTTGGAAGAAGCAAATCATGAAACTAATGATAATCCAGAGCCTCATGAACCTGAGAAAAATCATGAGATTTCCATAAACTACATCCATAATGGAAAGATATGGAATAGAAATGAGATGGATGATGTTGACGACGTTTTCTCATACCTAGTATCTAAGGAAATAGATGATGAAAATGAAGATCCAGAGCCAAGGTCTGTATACGAATGTCAAAAGAGGCAAGATTGGCTGAAATGGAAAGATGTTATACAAGTTGAGCTAGATTCTCTTAATAAACGAAATGTATTCGGACCAATTGTACTCACACCTGGAGATGTGAGGCCGGTTGGATACAAATGGGTTTTTCGTTCGGAAATGAAATGAGAAAAATGAGATTATGAGATACAAAGCTCGTCTTGTGGCACAAGGTTTTTCTCAAAGGCCTAGAATAGATTATGAGGAAACATATTCTCCCGTTATGGATGCAATCACATTTAGATTCTTGATGAGTCTAGCTGCTGTTGAAAATCTAGAGATGCGTCTCATGGATGTCGTTACAGCATATTTGTATGGAACATTAGATACAGATATCTATATGAGAATCCCCGACGGATTTAAGATGCCTGCAGCATTAAATTCTAAACCCAAAGAGTTATGTTCAATAAAATTACAAAGATCATTGTATGGGCTAAAACAATCTGGACGTATGTGGTACAATCGTCTCAGTGAACATTTAACAAAAGAAGGATATGTGAACAATCCTATATGCCCATGCGTTTTCATCAAGAAAACAACATCCGGATTTGTAATTATCGCGGTATATGTTGATGATCTCAATATTATTGGAACTCATGGGGAAATACAAAAGGCATCACATTGTTTAAAAGGAGAATTTGAGATGAAAGATCTCGGACAGACAAAGTATTGTCTTGGCTTACAAATTGAGCATTCTGAAAAGGGTATATTTGTGCATCAATCCACATATACGAAAAGAGTGTTAAAACGCTTTAATATGGATAAAGCAACTCCTTTAAGTACTCCTATGGTCGTTAGATCACTTAAGGTTGAAAATGATCTATTTCGACCACATGAGGAAAATGAAGAGATACTTGGTCCTGAAGTACCATACCTTAGTGCAATTGGAGCCCTTATGTACCTAGCCAATTGTACACGGCCTGACATATCATTTGCTGTTAATCTTCTGGCAAGATTCAGCTCGTCCCCTACACGAAGACATTGGAACGGAATCAAACATGTCTTTCGTTATCTCCAAGGGACTATTGATTTAGGTTTGCTCTATCCTAAAAATTCAAAAGGTCAAATGATTGGTTTTGCAGATGCAGGATATTTATCGGATCCACATAAAGCCCGATCACAAACAGGATATGTATTCACGATCGGAGGCACTGCTATATCTTGGCGTTCTCAGAAGCAGACGCTCGTGGCCACTTCTTTGAATCACGCTGAAATTATCGCGCTCCATGAAGCAAGCAGAGAATGTGTATGGCTGAGATCAATAAGTCAACATATCCAATCAAGCAGTGGAATTCACGTAAATATGGAACCAACTATCTTATATGAAGACAATGCTGCATGTGTTGCCCAGACAAAGGAATGTTATATCAAAAGTGATAGAACCAAACATATCCCTCCAAAGTTCTTCTCATACACTCAAGAGCTCGAGAAGAATAAAGAAATTGAAGTAAGATATGTCCGATCTTGCGAAAACGCAGCATACCTCTTCACAAAATCATTGCCGACCACTATGTTCCGAAAACATGTTCATAATATTGGAATGCGCCATCAACGAGACTTACAGAATGACATCTAGTCATTCGAGGGGGAGCTTACGTAGTTGTACTCTTTTTACCTTCCATGGGTTTTCCCACTGGGTTTTCCTGGAAAGGTTTTTAACGAGGCAACAAAGACAAAACGTAAAAGAAGAAATAGTAAATTCGGTCTCCAAGGGGGAGTGTTACAAAAGTCAGAAAAAGCAGCAACTTACAAAGTCAAACATTATGGTGATAGATGAAAAACGTGAGTAAATTTGTGGAGCCCGCCTTCACTATTTACGCATAGTAACTCAAACTTTTTAAGTCTATATATACAAAAGAAATTCTTCGATTGTAAACACACAAAAAAACATTTTCATTCTCAATCACATCCTCCTCTCTCTCTTACTCTCTCGCTTTCTCTTTTACGAGTATTCTGTTCTTTCCGGGTATAAATTTTTTTGTCTTTTATTATATTTATTTATATAATAAATTATACATATTATTATAACAGGGTATAAAATTTGAAGATGCGCTTGGAAACGACAAAATGACGTTACAATGTTCCAAGAGGTACAAAAAATTAAGTCTCCTTTATTCTTTCACTGTGACCACTGACTACAGTCTACAAGATGACTAGATAGACTGCTTTTAGTCGATGTTGATGTTTATACGATTTTGATGAGACCGGGTTCGATTATTCATTGGTGTCAAATTAGTGGCATGGATTTTATTTTATGTTTATGTTTTTATATGTTTTATATATTATTTTTTTAAAAATACAATGTGTCATGTTAGTTATCAATATTAGTGTTTTTATATAACAACAAATTTCTCTTAATTATTATTTTTATTAACTTTCTATTAATATTTCTATGTATATATATATATGTCTATTAACTTCTAGATTTATGATTCACGTGTTGCGCGGAATTTTGTTGTTTAAACTGTTAATTCATCATATTTGTTTTTTTATTTTTTTTATTAGACTCATTCTTCAATTTTATATTATCATTGTTTGTTAGTTTCATTTTTGTTCTCCTTTCTAATTTTCAACATTTTTGTTTTTGTATTTTTTGAAATTCCTCTTTATCAGCTTTGTGTTATTCTTCCTCATTTTTTTTACCTTTCTTTTTTCTTCATCTTCAT